>NC_056524.1:206294596-206313656 GCF_019175285.1 Sceloporus undulatus
CAGACAGACAGACAGGGGGCAGGGGGCAGGGTTGGGACAAGGATGTAACTTAAAGAGGGGCATAATAAGGGCATGGTGTACCAAATAAGAATTCTGCCTCCCCATGAAATTTTCCTGTAGTGTCCAAATGTCTAACATTAGAGTAGCTTAAAACTTCAGTTGAGCATTGAAAGACAAGGGACAGGCAAAGTTACCTTGGTGATGTGAACGCAGCATAACATGAGAGCTCTGGATGATGTGTGTTCCATGTCTCACTCTCTGCAATGCTAGAAATGCGGGGACTGAAGGGCAACCATTTGTGGGGAAGTATTCTCTTTGGGGTACTAGTGTCTCTGCCCCCCCCAAAACAACAACAACAACAACAGCACAATCAGGACTTGGTGCAAAGTTGTCTGGCTCTTGGTGCAGCAGGGGATACCAGAAAATGGCAGAGCGTATCCTAGAAATGAGACAGTCACATCATCATAATCACCATCACCACCACCACCTTCATTTGTATCCTGCATTTTTTGCTCAAAATTGGGACCCAAATTAGTTTCATTTATTCAAATTCCAGACATTTTCTCCTCACTGGGCAAATTTACAAATGTTTTTGAAAACATTTCATTTCCTTAAAGCCTATGGCTTCACAGAAATCCTGGGCATTATGATTCATGCAAAGTGTCTTAGAATTCTTAAGTATGGTTGGTAATTAATGGGCATTAATTGCTTACATATAGCCTGAATCTTTTATGATATGTCTCTGCCCATAGTGCCTATAATTTCACATGCATCCAATGAATGTAACTAGTAGTTAGGAATAAATGGAAATGTAACTTCCAATAACTAATATCACCAAAGGAAAATGAGTCACTGTTTTGAAAGATTTGGCACTGTGATGAGTTCAAGACATCTGCAGAGGGATTAAAGAAATCCAGGTGGTAGGAACCCCATCCTCATCTTCTGCTTAACTTTTTAGACCATGTTCGTAAAATAAGCATGAAGTTAAAAACAGTCAAGATAAAAATAATTATTGTGTAAATCCATGATATTCATATTCATGCACAGTCCCTTAGAATTCACATAGATTTCAGCATGATGGATCTCCTAGAATAAAGTATTGGTGAACTAAACCTTTAAAACATTTGCTTATCAAGAAAAAAAAAAAGCTCATGATGAAAACAACTTTCAGTTCATGTTTGAAAACTAGAAATGATGATTTCCAAACAAATGTTTTCTTCTCAACATCCTTTGTTTGTTTCCTTGTCTGTAAATTAATTGCATATCCATTACACTGAGCACAAGCATTTAATGAGCTTTGGCAATTGGGTAATAAGATGGATAACACAATGCATGGTTGTTGCACATCAGTTAATATGTTTTCAGTAAGTAGTTGGCATTTAATTAATATGCAATAACTATCCTCATAAAGTAGAATCAAGTACATACTTAAGTGGAATTAACAAAGCAAAGAGTAAGTGCTGGACTGATAGTTACTTTGTTTTTTGTACATAAAATGTTGAGGATCACTGCTTGTCTACTTGATTCTAAATATATATTTAAATGTGTTTATGGCTACTAATTAAAATTCCACTACGGCATAGGCAGTTTTCCAGATCACTCATCCCATTGTGCCTGGCTCTGTGGATTATTGAAAAGCAGGCATTTAGAAGTTCTCAGCTCTGGTGAGTTGTGCAAAGCAGCCCCTAGAGTAGCAAGTTCCCTTCCAGTGGACCATTTGCCATTTCTGGTAATCTATCATTAGAGGCAGCTACTTCACTTCAGCTCATGGATGGTCTGGCCCTTTTTTGTTTGGAAAACCAGAGACAAGCGCGATAATCAACTGAAGGGCTTGGCCACATTTTTAATACTTTCTGCAGTTTAGTATTGTGAAAGTGCATCTTGGCTTATTTGGAATATAATTTGTGGTGCAAGGGAGATTTAGTCCTCTTGTATAACAAATTCTAAAAAGTATTTTTACCAGTTTGAATTCATAATTCAATGTGGACAAAGAAAGAGGTTTGTTTTCAGCTCCAAAATAAAGTGTAATTTGGATTTGAGTTGTTTTTTGCCTGCAGAATATCTCCTAATTGATAAAACAACATTTCAAACATGAAAAACTATGTGGATATGTTTGCCGTGTGAGCGGTGGGATACATTTTGGTCCAAGTGGGAAATCCACCGGATTGCAATGAAAGCTTGGTTTGGTTTGCTGAGTGGCAAGCTCCTCATCCCAATTGTATTCTAATATATTTGTTGCTGTTATGTGCCTTCAAATTATGTTCACCCTATCATGGGGGAGGGGGCTTCTTGGATACATTTATTCAGAGGTTTGAAGTGGCCTTTCTCTTAGGCTAAGAGACGGTTACTTGTCCAAGGTCACACAGTAGGTATCCATGGCTGATTGGAATTTGAAACCTGTATTTGAACACTGGTCTCCAGGACTTCTAGTCCAACATGCAAATCACTACAGTTATTTTAAATATACATTGCATAAAAAAGAAACTGGTCACTATCTGGTCACAGAATTGTTTTCCCCACTGAGAAGAGTTAAATGTTTTGTCTTTTTATGTGTTTCTCCAGATCTTTGAAGAAGAGCACAGTGTTCTTTATCTGGATCAAGGTGGGGTTTTGGTTGCCATGAAACATACATCTCTGCCTATCAGACATCTCTGGTAATTACTGTGACTTCTCTGATCTCATTAGTCATAGAGTCCTTCATTATATATTACACGCCACTGGCAGCTAGACCATGACTAAATATTTTAACTAAGTGCTAGGATATGCCAATTAAGAAACTTACATGCTTGCTCTCTTGATCACACCAAAGCAATGATTGCAGTTTCACACATAAGATCTGCAACAAAAGAAACCCTTTACCATCAATATTTAATTTGGATTAGAATGAAATAGTTAGATGTCTTATTGAATTAAAAATGTAATAACAATTTGCATTCCATGTTTGACTCATTCATAAATTGAAATAGGATTTCCATATACATTTTAGTTTCTAGAGGATGAACCCGTCAGTCACTACCAGTCATGATAGCTATACATTACCTCTAGTGTGAAAGACAGAAAGCTTCTCAATATCAATTTCTGGGGAACAGCTTAAATGGAGCTTTCCCATAGACTGGTCTGGCCACTGTAAAACAGAATGGTACAATACATAGGCCCTTGATATAGGGATGGAAAGAATTAAAAAATGGGAAATGGTCAAAAATATTTATTTATTTAATTACTATTGAGAAACCCTGACAAGAAGAATCTTAGAATAATGAAAGTCTTCACAGTTTGGGGCCTATTCTGTGCAAAATTGTTTTTTTTTTTTTGTGTGCTGGAAATAACATTATCTGCAAAGGAAAGATAATTTTCTGTGTAGAAAATAATATTTAAATATAGAAATATTAATTCCTGTGCAGAAAAAAACCTCCGCTGTAATTTGGAATTTGTTCTGCATAAAATTTACACATGGTTGAACTGACATAGAAAACAGCATTTTCTGTGCAGGAATTACTGTATATACTCAACTATAAATTGAAATTGAAATAATTATGCCCCAAAATTCAGTCATTTAGTAGCATGGCCAGCATGAAAACTTTAAAATCAATGGGAATATTTACCCCAGCTTCGGTGACATAACAACAATCTATCATAAAGGTTCTGCTTGGCTCTTAACAAGGACCTTCCTATGTGTTTGCTGCCTACCTTGAAGTAGGCTTGCCATATCCCTCCTGCCAGCGGGACATTCCCGGTTTTTCACCACTAGGGGGCGTCCCTGCACGGTTTCCTCCTTGACTCAGCTTTTTCCCGGTTTGAGGAGGTTGTTGCCAGACTCAGGAAGAGCCTTCAGGGCCAGGAGGTGAGGAGGAGGAGGAGGAGGCATCGCTTGGGAACAGAGCCTCTTGCTGGTGGAAGGGAGGAGGCTGCGATGATCAGGAAAAGCAGGGGCTCTTCCGGATGGTCCTGGCCACTTCCCTTGGGTCCATCCCTCCCTCCCTCCCTCCTCCTCTTCCTTTCAGAGCAGCCACAGCC
Organism: Sceloporus undulatus; assembly: GCF_019175285.1. Classification (NCBI taxonomy): domain Eukaryota; kingdom Metazoa; phylum Chordata; class Lepidosauria; order Squamata; family Phrynosomatidae; genus Sceloporus; species Sceloporus undulatus. Next base: position 206,298,611 of record NC_056524.1, read on the forward strand.
GAGGTGAGCTGCTCATTCAAACTCCCTGGCTTTTCTCCCCCCCCCCCCCCCCTGCACTTTGAGACCCCTTTAACTGCCAAAGCTCAATGCTCTCGAATTCTGGTGTCTGTGAGGCATTTGGCCTTCTCTGTCAGAGAGCTCTGGTGCCACAATAAACTACAGTTCCCAGGATTCCATAGCACTGAGCCCTGGCAGTCAAAGCAGTGTGTTTTGGACACAGAGATCCAGTCCCTAGCTTTTATATCTCTCACACACACTGCAGGAATAATAACCCACTTTGAGACTGCTTTAACTCAATGGTAAGGAATCCTGGGAATGCTAGTGTTTGGGAGACATTGAGACTTCTCTGTCAGTGATGGCTTTGAGGCCACAACAGACTACAATTCCCAGGATTCCCCAGCACTGAGCAGTCTCAAACTGGAGCATTTCCTCAGTGTGGATGCACCTGGGGAGGAATTCTGGGCACTGCAGTTCAACTACGTTTGGAGGGTTATGGGACTCCCTGTCAGAGATAGCTCTGGGGCCACAGTGTACTACAATTCCCAGCATTCCCCAGCACTAACCCAGGACAGTTAAGTCACTCTCAAACTGGATTATTTCCTCAGTGTGGATGCAGCTTTGGTGAGGAACTCTGGGCATTTCAGTCCAGCTATGTTTTATTTCTGCAGTGTATTTTGGACCAGAGACAAGGTGACCAGGCATCCTCCTCCTTTTCCAGGACATGGCCTCCATTTGGATCATGGCTAAGAAGCATGGATTTATAATTACATGGGTGTTTGTAGCTTTTATTTTTGGTCATGTCCTACATTTTTTGCTTGAGGGCCCTACATTTTGAGGAGAGGGCATTGGTCACCTTGGTCAGAGAGCTTTACAGGGGGTTTAACTGCCATTTTGCTGTGGTGCTGGAACAAACCACCATTCCCAGAATGCCACAGCATTCAGACAAGGCAGTTAAAGTGATCTCAAACCAGATTATTTCTCCAGTGTAGATGCAGCCCAAGCCTTTTGCTTTTCTTATGCCTGAGATTTCAAAGCCCAGCCCTGGCAGCACAACAAACTACAAATCCCAGGATTCCATAGGATGGAGTGATGAGAGTGAAAGCAGTGTCAAACTGCTTTAATTCTGCAGTGTGGCAGCAGCCTAAGTGTGCCTAATGCAGTTCTTAACATGGTGCACCTCTTGCCTACAGTCTCACAAGACTTTTTTGTTTAACAACTTGTACCCATTAACTCCATTTCATGTCTCCTTTATTTAGTGGGGTGGAATACAGACAAAACAAGTCAAAATGAAGAAAAACCAAAGTCCCTTGACCAAGTACACACTTCTGAGAAGTATAGTTGGTGCAAGACACCTGAAACCGAGGGCAAATCCACTTTTTGTTTAACCATGTTTGATATGCATAGCCATGTTAACCCATGTTCAGTGTTAAACCCAAAGGGTTTGGTTATGGAATAAGCCTCTGAAATATGCAAGAGGCAATGTTAAAATAAAGCCATGTTCAATGCCCAAATGTGCTGTTTGAAATGGGGAGAGGGGGCTGGCCAGAAAGGAAAGTCCATTTCTGCCATCTGTCTAGGAATAATGCCCAAATGTCCTCCATTTTGATCATGCCTAAGAAACATGAATTTATATTAACATTTCTAAAAAAGCATCAATTTTTGCGTGTCCTCCATTTTTTAAAAATGTGTCCTACATCTGAAACTGTTGTCCTACATTTGTCCCGGTTTGGAGGTCCTGACTTATGGCAACCCTACCTTGAAGGTTAAATTTCATTTCAGATTTAAAATAAATTAAATAAAGGAAGATCAAGTACATGACATGAAAGATACCAGAAAACGACCTAGTACTAACTCTCTGCACTGGAAGAAATAATTAGATACAGGACTTTTAAAAAGTATCAGTAAGAACAAATTGTGCAAATTCTACACAGAATTTTATGGAAATGCTCTGATAGCAAGTTGACTTTGAGAACAATGTGATTTCCCAAAATTTAAATTCAAATAGTCAACAGTTATTGCTAGTCACAAGGTAAAGGGATTAGCCAGTCCAGATGCCTATCTGGGGATCCTAGACCAATCCCAGCTCAATGGGTCCTTAATCATGTCTAAAAAAGACCAATTGTTTCTCATGGAATTTCCTGGAAACTCTGTGGCAACATCTGGAAGGCTGGACAGCTCCAAGTGCCCCTTACCTGCTACCACCATTGTGTCCACTCTTAAGGCCCTTGCCATGATCTGTGATGTCAGAATGAGGTGCCTGGCTACATGGGTGTAGCCAGGCACTCCATTTCCACTATTTTGGGCCATGATGTGGGCCTTCAGAGAGGACATGATGGTGGTGGCAGGTGAGGGGTGCACGGTGATGATGGGTCCAAGGCACAACAATGAGTGGATTACAAATACTCTCCTGTCACCATACTGGACCACAATGTTTCTGTGGGATATTTAATTTGTGCCTTTGAGTCACAAGTATCAGCAGTGTTCACCTGGGGAAATCATGTCTTTTTATCTCCACTGTTGGTGCTTAAATGTTTTAGGGACTTGCAAATCATACCTTTAATCATTCTGTCCTGAAACCTGTTTGTGAGAAGTCATTTCTTTATTATGTATCTCAGAGTTCTTATATCTGGAGCGTGATCATCTTCCAGAGAAGATGCCCCCCCCATTGTTGTTGTTTTTTCTCTACCAGGTTAAGTTTTGATGAAGGAAGATCCTGGAGCAAATACAGCTTCACATCTATCCCCCTTTTTGTTGATGGAGTCCTAGGAGAACCTGGAGAAGAGACCTTGATAATGACGTATGTAGAAAATGTTACATAAATAATTTATATTTTTGCATAAATTGGATGGAAACCATTCCACATTTACTCTAGTACATAAAGTTTCACAGATGGCCTAAACACCCTAAAGACACCACAATCTGTCTGATCTTGGAAGTTGAGCAAAGTCAGCACTAGCTAGTACTTGGATGGGTGACTTCCAATGAATACCAGGTGTTGTATGCTATATTTCAGAAGAAGGAACTGGCAAAGCCAGCCTTTACTATTCCTTGCTTAAGAATACCACCTTATGAAATTAGTAGGGTTGCCATACATCAACAGGCAACTTGAAGGCACATACATAAAAACATAAAGCTTAATAGTAAGATAATAATTCATGTCACCTTAGAATATAGGAGAAAGACTTTTCATGGCTACATTTGATGCTGCTATAATCATTGTCATCATCCTGCCTTTTTCCAAATCCAGGTTAAGATTATCCCCAAATCCAGATCACATGCACTGATATTTGGCTTTTTAGCAAAGATTGCATATCTGAATATTAACTAAACTGGTATTTGTTACTATAATATTGACTATTCTTATTTGAAACTTACATTTATATCACTTTGTTTGATAAAGCACATTTAATATTTTATGATCAAATCTTTAATTTGTTCAAATTCATGAAGTTCTGTCTAAATTACCAACTTAATTAGTATCAGCACAAAAATGCACTTTAATTTCATATAAATAATAAATCTTTAATAAATTTATTCAGTATATTAATCAAAACAGGCAAATGTTGAGTAAATGTTAGGATAAATTTTAACGGGGAAACATAGGATAAATTGCTTGCTTCCTGGGTTGCTTGATTTTTTTAATCTATTTAACTCTGGCAATAGTAACAAAGTTCCCCATCACCACCGGGGGAAAAAATGAAATACCTTTCTTCTAGTTTATTATATCATACATGACAAATTATTTTGTTACATTCATTTTAAAATACATAGTTGGAGAGTTTGGTGATCGAGTACTTACATATATTTATATTTCAACTAATTGGTTTAATCAATCCTAGTTACTAATCCAATTAGAAAATCTTTATTTGATTGGCAATCTTAGCTGGAAATGATTGATTTGTTTTATTTCAAAAGAATTCTTTAATACTATGAATATTCAATTGCCATTTGTCACAGGAATTATGAATCAGACCACTACATGTTTTGGAGATAATGAGTCAATGAGTTAGGAACAGTGATTTAAATAATTTGAACCAAAATCTAACTATGTTTTTAATATAAATATGTCCAAACATCAATAGGTAAAATCTGACTAATGAAATCTAAAGCACTGTTCTGACACCACACACATACTATTTCCAAGCAAGTTTCTAATCAGGCATTTTATGGACAAAATATCAGATCCTGACTGATCTTAGAAGCTAAGCAGGGTCAGCCCTAATTAGTACTTAGATTGCTAACAAGTACCAGGTACTGTAGACTATATTTCAGAGGAGGAAACTGGCAAAACCACATCTGAATACTCTTTGTCTAAGAAAATTCTATGAAATTCATGGTATTGCCATAAGTCAGCAGATGACCTGAAGGCACATACACTCTCTCTCACATACACACATCACTAGGTATTAAAGGCCAGAGAAATCCCAGTGACATTGTCACACATTTTTGACTGGAGGGTTTTGACAGCAGAAGAATTTTTGCACATCCCATGGAAATGTGAGAAAATGCATACCTTGTCTTGAGCATCTGTAAAACATACATGGTGTACCCAAAAAAATAAAGCATAAATGAAATATGTGCATATTTTATAATGTTACTGACTAAAATGTGCATAACTGAAGAAAATACACAGAAAAATGATTTAGTGGAAAAGCTTCATAAGATAGGTAAATTGGGGAGGAAGGCAGAAATTTCTAAAATGTGTAAAAGGAATTTCCATGAACTCCAGCACACACACACGCACGCACGCACGCACGCACACACACACACACACACACACACACACAAAACCAGCAGAGTCAAATTCCAAGAAAGGATATTAATGGCTGTATTCAGATCGGCGCTTGGATACATGCTAGGGTTGCCTTGGGGCATCCTTTACAGACACCCCTCAACCCTAGCACATAACCACAGCGTGGTAATGGTAGCACCCTGTCTACATGGGCGCCGCCATTACGATGTCATGGCCGCACTGCCTCCAAATGGAGCAGCGCAGGTATGACCCATGGGCGCCGCTGCAGGTGCTTGTGGCACCCTTTCAGCGGTGCCGGAAGGAGCTCTGAAACAGAGCTCCTTTAGCCGCTTGTATCGTTGGCGCAGCCTTTACACGGCTGTGCCAGTGATACAAAAGAGAAAGGGGCCAAGCAGCCCCTTTCTCTCTTTCTCCGCTGCTGTCGAGGTGTCCTTGAGGCATGAAGCCCCAAGGACACCCCTTTCTAGGCCACGGGGAAGCGGCTTTTTGCTGCTTCCCCGAGGCCTGGAAAAGCGGTGGACCGGGGCCTCTAGGGCTGTCGCTGTGGCCGCTGAGGCCCCAATCCGTCGGGGAAAGGGGCAGGTGCAGGCCATCCCAAAGGGGCGGTCTGTATCCCGCCAATATTAAACATTGGTAAGAACTTTCTGACAGAACTGTTCAACAATGGAGGAGTATGTCAATATGCAATAAACTCTCTTTTATCAGAAGCATTTAATCAGATTTTGAATGATCAAATTTTGCTTCAGCTCTGGATTTCAGCATTATCAGGAATTTGATCTATATGATTATTGGGGTTCCTTCCAACTGTGCAGTTCTGTGATTCTGAGCAAAACACAGACTACTGAAATATCCTAAATTTACATTTAATTGTTTTGTGCAGTGTTTTTGGGCATTTCAGCCATCGCTCAGAGTGGCAGCTAGTGAAAGTTGACTACAAGTCCATTTTTGATCGACGGTGTGCTGAAGATGACTACCGACCATGGCAGCTTCATAGCCAGGTAAAATATTTGAGATGTGGAGTTGTGTCAGCAACAGATTTCGTAATTACATATCTTGGATTGCATCCATATTTACACATGCACAACTGAGGAAAAGAAATCAGGTATCTCATCCTTGCCTCCCATTACCAGCTCCTTTATCCCTTAAAAATTTACAAGAGAATTGAGCAATCCTTTGAGATACGGTGAGTTGTGATGTGGAAGAGAAGGTGAAATACCTGCCTCAGAGGTTCCTTCTGTGAGTAAAGCCTTAACATTAACAGAAGACAGATTCTGGATAGATCAACATCAACGGAAGACAGGTTCTAACTTCATGTATGGCTGTGATGCAATGTAATTTTGAGCTGCAGTTAGTGTTCACTTTTGATGCACTTTTTTAAAGGGAAGGGTGGTGCATCTGCCAGAATTGTTGCTCCAGATTGTGAAGCAAAGGTGAATAGGAAACTTTCACTGTGGCTGGGAGAAGCACTGGCACAGCCCTGTTGGCTTCAGTGCAATCTCCCAACAGTTTTTCTCTTGAAAATAAACAAGATAGGATTAAACATACATTCCCGTGGCCCAAAATCCCACCAACCCCTAAAATATAATTAAATGATTTACAATTTACAACATAGCATAAAATAAAAACAAGAAAACAAACAATAACATTTCACAGTGATCCAGTGAGAGGTGATATCCAGAATCCAGAATCTGTCTTCTGTTGATGTTAGGACTTTACTCAAAGAAGGAACCTCTGCCTCATTTTCATAAAAGAAGCTACCAGACACATAGATCACATCTATGGGCTGCACAGCCTTGGTGGCATGGAATTGACAGGCCCTCTTCCATCCACTTTTTGGTGAACAAATACAGATGGGGTAGCAGTTGGAATCAGAGTGGAATCGCTCATGGAACGTTGACAGTAGAATAATTTATACTCTTATTTCTCTGGTAGCATGCACCAAAAAATTATTCACTGGATTCTAAGATAATAATAATAATAATAATAATAATAATAATAATAATAATAATAATTGGACAGGGAGAATAAATCCAGAATTTAAGAACGAATCTCACTTTGTGAATCAATTTTATATGTATGTATTCCTTGACCCATAGAGGTTTTTGTTTTCTTCAAAGTTAGAGTCTTTGTATAGTTCAAGGAAAATGTGGCCCATTTTCTCTGAATATGATCCCCTTTGCTTTTTGCGACAACTGGAGCCCCAAGCACACTTCTTAACATTTCTGTAGCTATAAAATTGTTATTATAATACTATCTAGGGAGAAGCATGCATCATGGGAGCAAAAAGGATCTACAAGAAACGCAAGTCAGAAAAGAAATGCATGCAGGGAAAGTATGCTGGTGCCATGGCATCTGAACCATGTGTTTGTACAGAGGCAGACTTTGACTGGTAAGTAGAGCTTGAAAAATATTCTTAGAACAGCAGTTGTACAGGTCTGGTTACAGGCATACAGAATCATTGCTTCTTCCCAGGAATTCTCCTACTCCTCCCCAGAAGAAAAAAAATCCCACATAACAATTATAAAGAGCTCCTATTTCTCCCTTTAAACCAGAAGTGAGGAATTGGTATTCTAGATACAGTCCAGAATAGTAAGACAGAATGTGGTGTTAAACCCAAATCTATGGGACGCAGCTGTTCCCCACTCGTATTCCACATTATTTGACACACATCCACATGTCTGCATTTGCAAATGACTGGAATTCTTCTTACAACAACCACAGTAGTTGAGAGGAGTGTAGCAGGAAAGCTTGTATTGGCTTTGAAATAGAAAGGGACTATCTTGACAAGGATTTCAGAAGATATCATTATGATAAGGAGAGGAAACTGAAGGAAAGGTATGGAAACATTAGGAACATATGTTTAAAGAAGAAACTGAATGGACAATTCAGGATCTTGAATTTCATAGCTTTTAGTATAGTGGTATTTATTTCTTTATTTAATGCTTTTACAATTTGTTATTCAGCCATAAAGACTTGCAGAGGTGCGTCTAGATAATTAAAAACAGTACAGTCTATGCCTTCAGGATTACAGTCCAAAATATTAATGCTTCTTCCAAAGACATTAGGATCAGCATTAAAAATTATGTTATGATACCGTATATACTCATGTATAAGTCGACCTCATGTATATCATGGATTTTGATATGACCCGTGGATAAGTCGAGGGCATGTTACAAAAGATCTAAAGGGGGAACAAAACACCACTTCCCTCTCTACACCTCCCTCTTTGAACTTCTCTCAAGGGTCACAGTATCAGCATGGGGAAACAAGTCTGGGTGCACACACACACACACATACCTCTTTGCATCAGCATTTCCAGGCTCATGGCTTGCAAAAAAAGGGGACACCAGCCTTGCTTTCTCCCTGCCTTTAACCCCAACCAATTCCAAACCCATGGTTTGGGGGAAAAGGGGGGGCACCAGCCTTGCTTTCTCCTTGCCTTTAACCCCAGCATTTCCAAACTCATGGCTTAGGGAAAAAGGGGGGCACCAGCCTTGCTTTCTCTTTGCCATTAACCCCAGCATTTCCAAACTCATGGCTTGGAGAAAAGGGGGGGCACCAGCCTTGCTTTCTCCCTGCCTTTAACCCCAGCATTTCCAAACTCATGGCTTGGGGGAAAAAGGGGGGCACCAGCCTTGTTTTCTCCTTGCCTTTAACCCCAGCATTTCCAGACTCATGGCTTGGGGAAAAAAGGGGGGGGGGCACCAGCCTTGCTTTCTCCTTGCCTTTAACCCAAGCAGTTCCAAACTCATGGCTGGGGGGGTGGTGGTGGTGGAGGACACCAACCTCTCTTTTTCCCTGCCTTTAGCCCCAACATTTCCAGGCCCATGGCTTGAAAAATGGGGTCCAAGCCTTGGCATACTCCCTCTCTCTGGGTCCCTTCCCTCAGCAGCTGCTTGTTAGCTGCGAGGGAAGGCTGCACACACACACACTCACAGAGAGAGGAGAGAGCCTGCCAGCGCCGGGACTGAAATGGGGAGCTGTTTACCTGACTACAGAGGAAGGTGGGCACTTTTTAAATGAATTTTATCAGCTGTAGTAACCTATTGCCCCGTCCATAAGTCGATTCTTGATTTTGGAGTCCATTTTGGGGCATAAATTTCTCGACTTATAGTCAAGTATATATGGTAATAAATGTTTCAGTCATTTCTGTGCTAAAAGGCAATGTTGTTTTGGTTGGAACAGACTAACAGAGTGTCTCCTGTAGAAATGCCATAGAACTTTTGTTTTATGTAGATTAAAATTTTTTCCATAACTATATTATTTATTGGATGAAGTATGCAATGTTCACATCAATTACAGAAAGAGTTGTGCAAACACCTAAATGAATGTTACAGGATATACCATGTGTGAACATGATGTACATATGTTTTGATTCCTTCTGTGAAATTATGTCTTTCTTTTATTCCATGTTACTGTGCACATGTTTCTGTTCATAAGGCATACTATATTGATAGGTCTGTATACAGCAAGCAAAATGACTGAACATATGGGTATCTCAAAATTTGTTTTTTGTTTCATCAGTATGCAAAAGCACATTTTTGCATCAGTAAAGCACTATACAAAACTGATAGTGATGCCATCATAGATACTCTTTCACCAAGACTGCTTTGGTATCATAATATTTTATCCTATTTGTTGCCTTCAAATCATTTATGAGTTATGGTGTTCCTAATGTCCTATCATGGGTTTTTGTTTGTTTGATATTTCCAAAATTTGTTCAAAGGAGGTTAAAAATCAGATACTGGGAAGAGTGGGAGGCCAAAAATCCTGAAGCAGATGATAATGACAGCTGAAGCAGTCTGTTTCCCTTTGTCCTGCATTTGATTTTCTACAAACCTCAAATTTCAAGGTTTTTTCCCCCTTCTTTGTGTATAAAGAAATTGTCAGACTCTGGCAAATTCTTGTAAAAATGAATTCAAGAAAATTCATATTAGTTTGACAAATCTAGTTGGTACAGTTATTCCTATCATGTACTATTTGCTTTCCAGATGAAACCTATCAAAAAAAAAAAAATGGAGATGGCCATCTTAATTTGGCATCACCAGTATGACTGAATGCACAGGGATTCAAATCCAGACTTCATAAGATACAAAAGCAATGTCCCTTGGTTGGATGGGAGAATCTGTCAAGTTTAATTTCCCCCCATTTATTTTTCATCTCAAATTCATTCCATTCCACTTATGAAAACATATACGAATGTTGATAAGTTCTGTCACCAATAAAATCCTCACTCACCCCTACCAGGAAGAGAGCAAAATACAGGAATGGGTAAAGGCCTCGCATCCCTAATAATACCCAGTTCCTGTTGCATCCTTTACTAATCTGTTCTCAAAGTAAGGGTCAATGTTACAGAGAGAGATTCAATTTGCATGCATTGCCCAGTTCTCACTACCAGGGGGCAATAGTGTTTCAGGAATGATTATCACAATGAAAGTGGTGTATGTAGCCCTAAGGACAATACTTCCTAGCAACTGCCTAGAAACCAGATTGTATTTATTCGAGTAGTAAATGGATTACATGGTGACACGTGTTATTAAAGCATTTATTTACCTGGGTTTTCATCTTTTTCACTGCAGTATGAATAGTATCACTCCAGTGGCAGGTGGAGGTTTTTAATCTGTACAAAGAGAAAGAAAGAGAAATCTAGGCAAATAATAACAGCAATTATAATAGCAAAAGCTATGATAATTCCTTCTGAATGCTAGATTAAATATGATATTATTAGCTTGCTCTGCAAATATAACGGGAGTTAATACTTTAGATTTCTGTGTGGTTAAGGAAGAGACTTCCACAGTCAGAAGGTCACCTCAGAGAAATATCTTCTTAAAGATAAAGGAAAGGACTTGAGATTTTCTTTTTGAATAATCAAATGTGAGAAAAAAACAAAACTGTCCATCTTTCTTTCCTAATCCCAATATTATTAGAGTAATGCTTTGTGCCATGATGCAGATATCCATTCTGAGACCGATATACAACTGACATCTCAAAATTGCCTCTTATGAAATATCTTCTTGGTTTTCTTAAACCACATACAGTGGACCCTTGTTATCCGCTGGGGTTTGGTTCCAGGAACCCCTGTGAATAACAAAATCAGTGTATGCTCAAGTCCCATTAAATACAATGGCATAGCAAAATGGTGTCCGTTATATAAAATGGGAAAATCAAGGTTTGATACTTAAAAAAAAAATTCAAGATGTGGATGCTTGAATCCGTGTATAAAAAATCCATGGATAAGGAGGGCCAACTGTATAAACTCATTTACATTTGAAAGAAAATTACATACTAGATACTGTTATATGTGCAAGTCTTCATTTTTATTAAAAAAGCCCTCCCTCGACCCCCTGGTACATAATAATTATCGGCCAGTCTCGCTGCTGCCATTTTTGGGGAAGGTGATCGAGAGGGCGGTTGCAATCCAGCTTCAGGCGGTCTTGGATGAAACGGATTATCTGGACCCATTTCAAACTGGTTTCCGGGCGGGTTATGGGGTTGAGACGGCCATGGTCGCCTTGGTCGATGATCTCCGTCTGGGCATCGACAGGGGAAGCGTGTCCCTGTTGGTGCTCTTGGACATCTCAGCGGCTTTCGATACCATAGACCATGGTATCCTTCTGGAGCGCCTGGTAGAGCGCTCTGGGAGGTCCCAGATGGTGCAGCTGGGAGACGTGTGCTCCGATGAGAGGGCCCTTAAAACTGGGGTCCCTCAAGGAGCCATTCTGTCTCCCATGCTATTTAACATTTACATGAAACCGCTGGGAGAGATCATCCGGAGACATGGAGCGCGGGGTTATCAGTACGCTGATGACACCCAAATCATTTTCTCTATGTCTCCGACTGATGCAGTGACTGAGGATGGCGTCTCTCCTCTCGTGGCGTGCCTGGAGTCAGTAATGGGCTGGATGAGGGAAAACCGACTCAAGCTGAATCTAGAGAAAACGGAGGTACTTGTGATAGGTTCCCCTGGTCCAGGAATGGCGGTAGTTCCACCTGTCCTGAACGGGGTCACGCTTCCTGTGAAGGACTCTGTGCGCAGTCTGGGGGTGTTTCTTGACTCGTCGTTTCACCTGACTGCTCAGGTGAATGCGACGGTCAAGAACACCTGTTATCAGCTTCGGCTTATTCGCCAGTTGCACCCATACCTGGCCCAGGGGGACCTTGAAACGGTGGTACACGCTCTGGTAACCTCGAGATTGGATTTCTGCAATGCACTCTACATGGGGCAACCCTTATACCAAACCCGGAAGCTACAAATGGTACAGAATATGGCAGCCAGGCTGGTCACTGGTACTTCCAGGGCCAGCCATATTACACCGGTGCTGAAAGACCTGCATTGGCTGCCTATCCGCTTCCGGGCACAATATAAGGTGTTGGTGATTACCTATAAAGCCCTAAATGGCTTGGGCCCAGGATACCTGAAGGACCGCCTCTCCCCGTACATTCCGCCCGCACCCTCAGAACCTCTGGGCAGCAACTACTTAGGGTTCCAGGGGCTAGGCTTACCTCCACCACGAGGAAGACATTTTCCATCGCCGCCCCGGCCCTTTGGAACACGCTGCCCACAGAGCTCCGCTCGGCCACCTCCCTGGCCCAATTTAGAAGGGATTTAAAAACCTTCCTATTCCACGTTGTATTCCCCGATTAAAGTCCTAATAGGCCTCCCTTCCTCTTCATGGGCAAGAAGACTGGCTAACGGGGGTTTTAGTCTGTTTTTTATTATATTTATGTTTAATTTTTGATGTAGATTTTGTGTATTGTACTGTTTTTATCGTGTTGTTAACCGCCCTGATCTTTGGAAGGGCGGTATAAAAATAAAAATTTAATTAATTAAATTAATTAATTAATTGGATAAACTCAAATACCTATTTAATTCTGGTGTGTGTGGTTTTTTAAAAAAATAATCTGGATTTATTGTTTACTATATTTTGTATTTTACATATGTATGATGCTTTGATGACATGGACACAAAGCAGATCAAAATAGTTTAAAATACAGTGGACCCTTGTTATACGCTGGGGTTTGGTTCCAAGATCCCCCATGGATAACAAAATCCGTGGATGCTCAAGTCCCATTAAATATAATGACATATAGAAAAGAACATCCGTCCAGTTCAGAAATTGAAATAATACAAAAGTTTCATTATGTTAGCTGATAAAATTTGTCTTTTAAAAAATATTTTTTTCACACCAAAGAAATTTAATAAAGAGACAACTTTGTCTGAATTTTATTCCCATGAGTGTAATGTGAATGAAGGTTATGAAACAAACCATGAGAGCTGAAAGGTGAAGGAGTATATTACGGTACCAGATCAGCAGCATTCTCTTCCATGTAAAGTCAGGGCAACCCTACCCACTGAGACCAAAGATGAGGCCTGACATCATGGGGTGGGGTAATTAAGAGTTGCAGGTGGCCAAAATGGCTTCTGGGCCAGCTGATCATGGACACAGCCCTGAGGACAGTCTGAATAAATCAGCCGAGAATCTGGGTAAAACAAAAGCCCGGGACAGACTGTCCCAAACGGGCGGCCTGGAGGTGGCCTGTTTCCCTCCAAAAGGACAACAGGCAAACTGCCCATCATCCCTCCTCCCCAAAAAGAACCCAGAAAAAGCGGGGGGGGGGGGTTGCCAGGCACATGTCAATGGCACACTCGTGACATAAGCGCCATGCAGCAACGTCTATATGCTGTGTGTTGCTTATGTCAAGATGACGGTGCCCATATGGACAGGACGCCACCATTAGGCCTCTGCTGTGCCATGCTAAGGTTAGGGACCATGAGGTTGGTGCATGGTCCTTAACTCTAGTATCAGCGGCAGCACAGCGCTTCAGGACCATCTGTCCCAGGCCTAAGTTAACCAAGGTGCCATTCCCAGTTACTGGTTGAATTGGTTTCTGAATTGAATCTATGATTCTGCTTGGCTCTGAGTGTGGTTCACACTACGTTTGCACCTATTAGATTCGTGCTGGGGCGGAGAAGGCCTGGATGGAAGGAGGCATGGAGGCCGGGGGTGGAGAATGCCAGGCGGAGAAGACCGGGATGGAAGGAGGCAAGCTGGGGGCAGAGAAGAGCAGGATAGGAGAAGGCATAGAAGCTGGGGCGGAGCAGGCCAGGCGGAGACGGCCAGGAGCAGGGAAGGGCTGGGCGGAGGCAAGGCAGTGGTGAAGAAGGTTGGGATGGAGAGGCCAGATTGGGTTCGAATCCACATGGTTCTCACTTGGGCTGAATTGATTTATTTCAAAATAAATCGATTCAGCCCAAAAGACGTGGAAAAAACCAGCATCTTTTTGATGCAGGTTAAATGAGTCAAAAGCAAGCCCCCGCCCCTTTCCAAATTGCTTCAGCAATTCGGATTAAATGGGAATCATATGACAATCCAAAGACAGGAGGCAGAGAGAAGCCTGCCTTTTTGCAGCTGGCAAAAAATGGCAAGTAGCTCCAACAGCTGCCACCATTCCTACTAGAACTTGCATCCTACATGAGGACTTTTTCCAGGTTCTCCCATGTGTTAGCCTATGTTCATGGGGCTTCTGGAAGGCTCACTTCTAGCCCTCTGAGAGCTCCTTCGATCCCGTGGGCCTTGCATTGCTGCTACAAGACATGTACAGCAAGAAGCTTCACAAGTAATAAAACAGATGGTCTACTCCCTAGAGTCCTTCAGATATTGTGATGCATGCAGGTACGCATACACATCATCTTTCTCCCCAACCATTTCACCTGGTTTTTGGTACAGTGGTACTGCATGAGCTGAATATATGCTTGAGCTGATCGAACTGGAAATGGGTGGACAGAGTGACTTAAAATCATTTCACATTTTACATACAAATGCCAATTTTTCTACTCCTCCAGTGCCTCCTCCTCCTAAGGCTTGTCCCCTGCCCTAGGGAGCTGAGGAAGTTCTCCAACTGCTTGAGAATTCATCTGGCAACCTGAGACCTATCAATCCTATGCATAATATGAGGTATAGAACAGTGAACATTACAATGCTGAAGGCAAGTGGGGTTAGTTGAAAGCCAGTTTGATTTCTCTTCCATGGAGACCCTGAAGATGAAATAAAATTAGATGGTAAAATCCCTTCAAGGATGATTTCTAGAGCATGTGGGAGAGGGGGAGAGAATGGAAGCAAAAAGTGAAAAAGAAAATGAGGAAAATATCATCCCAGTTAAGAATTAGAAGCTCACAATGAAATAATCTCATTCCAACCCAAATTGATGGGCAAAACAGACTGGCACAGTATGCTGACTTGGGAATAATAATAATAATAATAATAATAATAATAATAATAATAATAATAATAA
>NC_056524.1:206313666-206354905 GCF_019175285.1 Sceloporus undulatus
ATATCCTGCCTCTCTACAAAAAGCAATCAGGGCGGCTTACAAAGTTAAAATGTACAGTCCTAACCCTCAGCCCACCCCCCTAAAAATACAATTACAGTGCATCCTCGCCTTACGCAGGGGATCCGTTCCGGATCCCTCCGCGTAAGGTGAATTCCGCCTAAGCTCGAACCCCATTGGAAACAATGGGGCTCGTGCGCAGTGGCGCGGCGGCGTGGGCGCGCGCAGGGCGCAACGGGCATGCGCACCCATTCAATTGAATGGGACGCGCCGCCCCTTCCACCCCGCACGCGCGCCGCGACTTGAGCGCATATGCTCAAGGCCGCGTATGGTGCGCCCGTGTATGGCGCGGGCGCACTGTAAACAGCGTGGAATTAAAAACATAAAACATACTTTAAAAAAAATACATTAACTGTGGTGAAGTCGGAGGTCAGCAGTTAGATTTTCCTTCCGATGGCCAGAGAACTATTCAGGAAAGGCCTGCTGGAAGAGGCCTGTCTTTATAGCTTTTTAAAAGCTGTTTAGAGTGGTAATATGACAGATCTCGTCCGGCAGGCCATTCCATGGGAGAATGGCGTTTGGATGATGCATGCCCTGCTGCCACCCCAAGCTGGCATCACACCGCCCAACCAGGTGGCGAGCACATGCCGCAGGAGCACCAAAAAGTGGGTGCTGCAGCGGGAAAGCCACCTTTTTTCCATCCCAAAAAGGAGCGGTATTTTGCTGCTTCTTTTTGGTCCAGAAAAATGCCAGATTGGGGCTGCAATGTGCATTTGCTGCAGCTCTGATCAGGTGCTGAAAGAGGCGGCATCAAGGCACCCCTTTAGGGCTGTCTGTACCAGCTCTGAGAACCACTAGCACCTTGAAAGGGTAAACAATTGGTCTCAGTACCCCTTTCAGGCATTCATGTGATAGTAAAGGAGGACTCCTTTCTGAAAACTGTTAGCATTCTCTACAATACACATTAACTTTGGTGTAATCACCCATAAACACAGTAGGACTTACTGCAGAATGAGCATGTTTATGATTACCCAGTAAATCACTCTTCCTTCTCGAAAGTTCTTTTGTTGTATAATCTCTGGACAGTGACTGAGGTAGCCTAATGCTTGACCAGCTACTGTGCAAGCCTCCTGTTGTGTTGGTAGCCTAGTGCTTGCCTAATCTATGTTGTTTCAGCATCTGTCCTTTCACCCAGATCTTTTCTTAGATGATGATGGCCCCTTTTCTTCTTCCTAAACTGAGGGAGGAAAGAGGAGAGACTGAAAACATGAGATGCACTAAAGACTCAAATTGTTTTAAAAAAAAAATCTTTAAAAGCCTGTCTCTTCGACTTCTCTCCGTTCTACCCAAATGAAAGAAATAGATGTCACTGCCAGAAAAGAGAAAGAGATCTTCAGCATGAGTGCATGGGAGGCAGGGAGGTCTACTAGCCTGGCTGTTGCAAACATTGGCACAGAGCATGGATGTAAGAATGGTTGAATGGGTGTGAGTTGCGTGAGAGAATTTAAAGCAGTAGTGGGCAAAATGCAATCCCCAGAACCATTTTTTAGTCCCCAGAGCCCTCTCATCTCCCAAATGTCCTCAAGGCCCAGAAGAGCCAATTTCTTTAAACAAATTTTAATTTTCAAGAAGTGAAGAGATAGTTACTTCATTGCACTTCCCATTGACCAGAAATATCTCTCCTGGGCCTAAAGTAGCCTGGGCAGGCCTGAAAACTTGGTGAAAATGTTTCTCATGTCCCCTAGATGGCATTTAGAAGGAAAATGATTACATCCAAGGTCTCTTGGGGTCTGATGTGGAACCCAGCCATCCACTGTTTCCCATTCTTGGTTTAGCAGATGAAGAGGTCTTTCTCTGCAAATGCCTCAGAGATGGTGGAATCAGACAACTTTTTTTCTGTTAACATCTTTGTAACAGTAATCCAATGATGTACTTTCTGGGACTGCAGTAGCAATAATAAGTAAGGACATAATGGATGATGAATAGTGAATATAACTAATTTATTTTATAAAGTAATATTCTAAGCACTGATCTATTTCTACACTTTTATCACCTTATATTTCTGTTGGAACCCTTTGAGAGGTATGTTTTGAGATTTGGTTATTGAACACGAATTGACCATCAGCAAAATAATCTGCAGTTTACAGGCCTCTGAATACTATTCTTTTCCATTTTACAGTAGATTTATAAACTAAGGTCTTTTCAATAAGTCATAAATATTATTTACTTTGTCTATATTTTTGTGAAGTCAAAGTGCATGTTACATGCAGAATGTGTGAGATGATAGCTACTTTAGGAATACTTTAAATGGGGGGGGGGGGGGGGGACACAACCATTTCCAGTGCACTATTGGGAGTGGAATTATGTTGGGAGGAGAGTGTCTTCACCTTTCCCTTGTTCCAAAATTATACAGACATGAATGGTTGAACTTCCCCCTCCATTGAATTAAACCTAGAATAAATGATTGATTGAAATGGTAAAACCTTTCTTTCCTTTAGTGCTTTTATGTTCCCAATTGCCTTCTCTAGAAAGGGCTTTTCCTTAATTATAAGGTTCCTCAGGTGACCATTATGCTCATGAGTAAGTAATGTCTAACTGGGTTCTTAACTTACTACAAAATGTAGTCTGTAAATACCAATTGCAAGGCCAGATGCCTGGCTCTGAAGCTGCCATACTCAGTTCCCCCAACTCCCATACTCAAATTTCAGCAGGCAGATTCATTCTTCGCTGCTCCCACTGATGTTAATGCTTGTTGATTGCAAAGGGAGCCTGTTGTGCCTACAGGTAGGCAGCAATTTGTCGTTATCATCAGTGCTTCATGTGCATCAGAGAGGAGACAAGAAATTCATTAGATTATGAAGCTGCAAGGTGAAAGAGAGATACTAATGTCTCTCCAGTGGAATGCAAAGGAGCTGACTGTGTCATTTCTCAGCATGCACATGTGTGGGTGGGTGGATGCATGCCAATAGCCAGTCAACAAGATTGCTTAAACTTTAAAATGTTACAGTCAGAACACAGACAATAAGATTGCTTAAACTTTACAATGTTACCATCTGAACATAGAGCATAGCTATATGTTTCAAATCTAAATTGTTCCAGATTTATCCCAGTCAAAAGGGGATAGATAATGGGTGTTTGATAAATGAAAGGAGCTCAACTGAAGAAACATATTTAAAAATGTAGTGATTTTTTATTGGGGAGGGTCTAATCTTCACAGCAGAAATAATGCAGTTTGACACAGCTTTAAGGGCCATGGCTCAAGGCTATTGAATTCTGGGATTTTTAGTTTGTTGGGGCACCAGAGTTCTCTTACAGAGCTGTGGCAGTTAAAGATATATCAAACTGAACTATTTCTGCAGCACAGATTAGACTGAAGTCAGGCCTTGGGGCTTAGTGCTCCAGTTCTAGAAAGCATTCAAAAAGATTAACAACCCTAAATGTGGCATGGAATGTTGTCTTATGAGTATAATAGCCATAGGTAAGAGAAACAATGAATATAATAAGGCCCTGCCTGAGTTCTAGGAGACTTTTCCCTTGTTCAAATTTACTTTGATTCTGTGTGCATTTTCACTCATAGCTTGTCATAAAGAAATTCTTCACTAGCAAAAAACCAAGCAACCAACCATTCCCCACCTTCATCCATGCACATTAGACAAAGCTAAATGTAAAAGAAGCAGTACCATCTACAGAAGCATGTACTTGCAACTATATATGTTCATAATATCCATATAATTCCATATTTGTTCATATTGATACTTGTAAGTATTGATGCAGGTATCCTGTTTCTTTAGCCAAGGGTCGTAGCCTGTGTCTAATACTTTTGGTATATTCCAGCCCAGTAATGCAGATAGTGTGTGTGTGTGTGTGTGTGTGTGTGTGTGTGAAGGTCATCAGAAGAGATGATAATATTTGGTAAAGTGGGAGGCAGTAGAAAAGTGGAAGACTAAATTACAATTGGATTGACTGGATAAAGGTAGCCATGGCCCTGACTCAGCAAGACCTGAAACAGGCTGTTGATAACTGTAACCATTGGAGATCTCTTATTCACAGAGTTGCCATAAGCACAAATCAAAGTGCTGATAACTAACAATAAAATATATGAAATACTCTCGGGCCTGGTTCCTTGTGTCAATGACACAAGTCAGTCCTGGAATATGTGAAAGAGTACTAAGGAAGAAGTACTGTATTTCTGAATGTATACAGACTGCTTTTCTCTCACCCATATGTGTCTCTTAAGCATTTAAATTGGGCCAGTTTACAAGGCAAAAAGCACCAACCACGCTACTGCTCTTTTAAAATATTACACATTTCTTTTATAATCTGCTTCTTGCACTGAGAAATATCACCTAAAATCTCTCATCTAGAAGGGAAAGGGGTAAGTAGCATCGAAATCCAAACTAATATTGCTAGATTAAATCATGTGTTGTATCTATTTTGCTGCATATTCTTGCTCCTTTGTTTTTAACTTGCTTATTGAACCTGTTGTGAGAGTGCAGTCTTACTGCTTTTTAATTATATTGATACACGACAGCTTGGCAATACAAGCATTCCGGTTTGTTGACAATCAGATTACAGGGGAAAGAAGCCTTATTCATACATAATATTTGTTTTTCTCTGGAAAATGAAAACGAGTGTTGCCATTTGTTGAATGAGGATTTCAATAGCCGTTGTGCTGTTTCTTCACTTATAAAATTAATTTGCATCATTTGGGATATCTAAGCATCTGTTTGCAAAGCAATTAACTAACTTTCCTCATTGGCATGTTACACATAAAATGCCAGATTTTCAAATTCATTCCTGCCTTGTCTCTCCCCCTACAGCAGCACATTATTGGTTTCCAGTGGCAATGAATGGAGCAAGTTATGAAACAATTCTGAACTCAGTTGTGGTGCACACATTTCATATGAGTTAGGTCCAAGGTTCATTCCCTGGTATCTCTGATAAAGAAATATTAGATAGCATGTCTGGGAAAGTATGTAAGAGAACAGTAATAGTACAGAGTACACCATTATGAGCTAGACCAATGAATGATCAGATCCTATATAAAACAAATTCAAGCTTGTAAATTAGCTTTCTTGATTACTTCTCCCAGAGTCTTCACTCAACTTGACTTGTGGCTATGCCATCTCGAAGAGTCTGGGAGCTATAGTCTGAACTTTTTAAATAGCTTACAATGTCTACAGTTGCCTATAGTGATGTGTTTTAAACCTCCCAACCACCCCATGCCAACAGAGGAAAGTGAAGAGCACAGAAAGAAACAAGAGAACTGTCCTGTCTGAAAAATGAGTAGTCTGGAACATACTCGCTGTACCAGACTTGTCCATATTTTAGGTACTAGTAAATTCACTGGAGATGCTGCATAAATAGCCTCTAAGATTGCCCCCCCCCCCAATTACGTGACCATGTTTGGCCAATCAGGCCAAGAAGAAAGCTGTCTGGTCTCCATTTATGGAGGCCAACAAAGAGCCCGCATTCCCTATAGCAGCTTTGCTGCGCAATTTGGGGAATGAGTAGCTTTTCTTTTTTCTTTTGAGAACTGCTGGTACAATACAGAATGAATCTACTTCAAATGTTGCATACTTATTGACAGGATGTAAATAAAGAGAAGAGATGTTCCCCATGTTGTGGAAAAATGTATGCCAAGGTAATATAAAAAAATTGAGCAGATGTCAAAATAAATCCACAAAGCTTTATGTCATCAGAATTCACTGTAAATACTGTATTCAGTAATATCAGTTTCTTTAACTACAGTACCATGCCATCCTAAGGAATTGTGGGTCATATATAAAGTGTTCCCTAGGACACATCCCTGAACTAGAACTCCAAAAGTATCTGGAAAGCCTGTCTATACAATCAAATTTAACTTGATTTAATCCTCAATTCCTCTCTTTTCAAGGTATCATATAAATATATCATCAATAATAACTCACTAAGTACTTCAGTTGTGCAGTGTAGATATGTCTTATATGCTTCCAATGTGGTGTTCAGTTTTGCATATTATTGAAATGATCTCTTCTTCTTCAAAACCAGTGACTATGGATTTGAGCGTCACAGCAATGGCCAGTGTTTGCCTGCGTTTTGGTACAATCCATCGACTTTGTCAAAAGACTGCAGTCTTGGTCAGAGTTATCTCAATAGCACTGGGTGAGTGGTCAGAGTTATCAGAACCAGCTCATGAACATGTCCATTGTGTGGATGGTTATTAAATTCTTCAACTACAATTTAGATTAGTGGGTCTGAGATCTTTGATTCTTGAATAATAACATTTAAAACACAAAAAGCACAGATAAGCATGCTAGCTCATAAAAAAATTATCATACTCCATAATAGAGATTGCATTAAGAATGGCCAAAATATCAGCCTTTAAGAGGCTAGATATTTATTAAAATAAATGAATGCGAGAAAATGGTAGCTAGTCGATGTTGAAATTACTGAGTCTATATCTAGACAGTTTTAAAATGAAATGATTGAAGAATAGTGGGCTATTAAGTGGGTGTTAGGCAGATTTCACTTTTCATCCAAGTTTATCTATATGACCTCTGGAATAATGAAACATACACTAGCTAACCCTTTGAATATGTAAAATGTAGGTTTTACCCATCCTTACATGAAACACACAAGAATCACTTCAAACATGAAGTGTGTGGCACATTCTTTTAGAACTCAGATAAACAAGTGGAAGATAAACAATCGTAATGATGCAAGACTCCAAAGTCTAAATTCCCAAGGACATAATCCATGATTTTGATGACAGCTCTGGAGTGTGTTGCTGTTTTAGTACAACCTCAGAATAAAATATTGAAATGTGCTTGGCTAGATGATAGTTGAATCTGATTCTCCCACCTAGCAAAGTAGCCACTCCCATGTTTATTGACCCCTAAAGTGCATTTGATGCAGAACTTAAAGGTCTCCTGAGGGAATAATGTGACCCTTTACCCTTCCACAGTTGCTCAATCTGGGCAAGAATCTATCAGTGTTTTCATTGCTTTTAGGATCATTGTGGAAAAAGGTATCCAGCATCTTCTGCAATCCTTCCTACAGTGCAACCACAGCCTGACAGCACTAAAGTAAACCTCCATAGACATAGTACCAATCTGGTAAAGCCAAGAAAAAGACAGCCTTCATGTGCATACTGGAAGTTTGGGAGGACAAAGGATGCTTCTTTTTTTCCAGCTGTCCCGTAACAGATGGATAGTGCCTGAGTTACTGCCTCCTAATGGAGATGCACCCCAGTGGTGTTAGATTTTGGTTTAACATTCATTGAAAGTAGAAGCTTGGCTTGCACTGAATTGTGTTAAATGAAGAGATCAGCATGAGTCCCCTGACTGAGTTTACCAATTTATCTACAGAATATGGGTTTATGTTACTTGTAACTTGCTTATCTTTTGTACTGTGGCTAAGGTGCTGATGCTCACCAATTTTAGCTGGTTCATGGTTCTCTTGATGAAAACTGCATGGCAAATGGCAGTGGTGTACTTAGGAAGGGGAACATCATCTGAAATTAACCAATTGCAACATTTTCTAACATTGTTGTGTCTGTTTCCTCCCTTCAACAGGTATAGGAAGGTTGTATCTAATAACTGCACAGATGGTGTCCGTGAACAATACACAGCCAAGCCCCAGCAGTGTCCTGGCAAGGCCCCAAGAGGGCTTCGAGTTGTCACTTCAGATGGCACATTGACATCAGAACAAGGGCACAATGTTACCTTTCTGGTACAGCTGGAAGAGGTATGGTCTATTTCACACTTTCCCCAATGGTGCTTTTGAGTTTGAATTATTTGAAACAAAACAGATAAAACTGAACACAATTAACCAATGCTCTTGAATGGATTCATAGTTTGACAAATCTGAGCTGTATATTAGAAATATCGCCTTAAAATAAACAGAGCCTGATTCACTTCTTTGTGACTTGAAAATTTTGCCCTCCCTGACTCCTTGACAATTGTGCAAGATGGTGAGACTACCTGGGCTAGTACTGCAAAACAAGTGAGAGATCAACATGGAGAAAGCAAAGAGTGCTGGTTTCTGAAACAATGTCTTCTACAATCATTATTTTTTACTTCTGCAAGTTATGAAAAGGATGTATTTTTTATGCATTTTTATCTCACCTTTCTCCAGATAATGGGACTCAAGGAAGCTAACACCATATTTAAAACAATACTAATAAAAACAATACATTAATAAAGGTATAAATACAAGATTTAATAAAAATTAAACAAGTTATGAAATTAAACCCCTATACATAAAAATATAAAAATGCATTAAAAGACTATAAACCAACTTTTATAAACAACTGCACATCATTAATAGCCCAATCCTAATTAATCTTTAAAATTTTATGTATGTATGTATGTATGTATTTGATGCTTTTCTTTCTGGGGGGACCCAAGGTCTGATGACACAGAAATATTTTTACCTGCCATCCAGAGGAGAGCAAGGACAAGTCATCCTGGTCTCCCTAGGGAGGGAGTTCCAATCTCTGGGGACAGCCACCAAGAAGGCTTTCTCCCTTGTTCCCACCAGCCACTAATTGGGAAAACACAGATAATTCTTTTCTGAGAATCTACCCTGTGAGAGAATAGTGCAGAATTGCTGAACCTACAATTTGTATTCTCTAAATTAAACTCATCATAAGTGTATAAGCTCAAGTTACAGGCACACCTAAATAGTTTGAAAAATGTGCATTTGCAAGATAGTGAGAAAGGAATGAGAATGTAGAAGATTCATTATGGAGAGACCTAGAGCAAACATCATCTCTCAGTCATCATTTTTTCATCTACTGAAAACAAGAAAGGTGTTACAAAATTAACTCTACCATCTGATTTGAAGTAATTTTCATGATATATGGAAATATTTCAGGTATGAGGGGATATGCATGATAATTTGTGCCAAGATATGGATGTTTTACTGCCATTCTCTTAGGCCAAATCCAATTCAATATTCCTCCAGAGACTGGAGAAGAAATCATATTCTTTCATGGTAAATGTTCAAGCAACCAGTTGAAAATGATCCCAGTTTATCTTCATTGCACTGATCTATGTAAAATTTCTGATTACCCATGTAATCAGCTCTACTCCTGTATGTCCCTGACCTTCATATTCCCTGTGCATTTTATCCTATTAATCCTATTAATTTTATGACATTTACCCTGTTAATTTTCAAGTTTCTGATAATATCACAATGTCCTGTAGAAATACAGACAGGGAAATTAATGTATATTTTAAATTTCCCCTTAAAATCACTAGAACACCATGGATTTCATTTTGAAACAACAATTGAAAAGCATGAGCCTATGTGCAGACAGACAATTATGCTTTCAGTAGCTCTTATTATTAATATCCTTATATTATAATCAATTATTAAAGGGGGTGAAGACTTGAAAAGATAGTGCTGAGAAGGCAAATGCACTTTAGGCCACTGCTGACATCTGGGGATCCAGGAGCAGAGCTGAGTCCAGGAGAACACCCAAGTTGTATGCCTGAGATTTCAGAGGAAGTGTAACCCTGTCTAGCACAGGCAGAATCCCTATTCCCTGGTCTTTCTTATTACTGGTCATGAGAACCTCTGTCTTGTCTGGACTAAACTTCAGTTTGTTTGCCCTCATCCAGTCCATTACTGACAATGTTTTGATACCAAGACAGTTTCCTGGAATCAGATGAGAAGGACAGAGTCCAGGCTCAGAACTGAGTCCAGGAGAATACCCAACTGTGGCCCTGAGATTTCAGAGAGACTGTAACCCCATCTAGGATAGGCAGACCCTCTATTCTCTGGTCTATCTTTTGACTGACCAGGAGCAGCAAGCAGGCAGGCAGCAGACCTCTTTCCTCGGGTGATGGAGAAAATGGTGTTCTTATTCTCCCTCTCTCCCACATTTTAATTCTTGTTTGTGTATGATGAGTATAGCCTAGTGGAGAGGAAGTGACAGTTATATAGGCTGTAATCTTATATCTTGTTTCTTGGAGTAAGCTCCCCTGAACTCAGTGCAACTTACAATTAAGACACACCTAGCACTGCATTATCACTGTGTGTTTGTATTTGTGTGTATACAAATACATATGAACAAACACCCATCCTTCCCTGAATCTAACAGAAGTGTTGTCCATAAGAAATCATATATGAATAACTCCAACACTGGATCTTTGGCATGGCAGGAAAAAAATAGGTTAATCTGCATAAAGACTACATAAAGCAGATTGTTGAGAATTCCATTCTGGAAAACAACTGAGAAGCAACATCTGCCTGCTACAAAGGCTAATTAAAACTCAATTTTAAACATCTGCATGGATAAAGAGATAACCAGTCATCGCATAATTGAAGAGTTCCAAATTAAATGTGAGGCTTGGGACTCAATTTTTAAAACTTTTGCGTTGCATCTTATTGTTTAATTTACATATAAATCCCAGCACTTTATAAAATAAATTCATGCTTGCAGCCTCTTGGGTGAGCTTGAAATTGGATGTTTGAAGGTGTCGTCCTCATTAGAATGATTAAAATTAGCAGTCTTCTCTCCAACAGCAAAGTAGTATAGACAGCATATAAGTAATCAACGTATAATAATCTGTAAACAGGTCAGGCTGCTCTTTCTGAATACTTAGGTATGAAAAATCAGGAAGGCCTCAAGGCAAATATATATCCTGTATATCCTATATAAGGCAAATCTCAGAAAAAAAATAGTCCTCACCCACCACTACCATATCAAATCCCACAACAAATATGGCACAGTGTGACAATGGAGCAGTATTTATTTGTGCTCCCTGGTGAAATAGGATTGAGATAGCATCTTTTGCCTCCATGCTACTCCTTTCCCCCATTACTGACCTATTCAGCATAAATCTGACTAAGAAGCCTGCATTTTTTTGGAGAGATTTACATCAGAATACTTAGAGGTGCCAGGTGTGTAACTTTTGGGGAAATAGTGAATCTGCTCGACATAAAGGGGAGAAAAATCACATTTACTTTCCTATTACAAAATTACTTGCACAATTTTTAAACAAGGTTTTTATTTTATTTGATAGTTTTATTTTCTTTTTAAATTAAATTTAGGACTCACACAATGAAAATCAGAATATAATATTTTGGACTGTACCCCTCAGAAATTGATATTTCTGCTATAGATAATAGAAACTAATAATAATAATAATAATAATAATAATAATAATAATTTGTTTTATTTATATACCGCTATTCCAAAGATCATAGCGGTGAAGAGCAAGTAAGCTAATTAGCAAGTAAGCTAATTTGCCCCCAACAGTCTGGGTACTCATTTTAGCGACCTCGGAAGGATACAAGCCTGAGTCGAGCTTGGGCCCTTTTGCTGGTCTTGAACTCGCAACCTTGTGGTTTTGAGTGAATGGCTGCAGTACAGGCATTTAACCACTGCGCCATCAGGGCCAACATACATTTCTAGTTCAACATATACTGATCTTGAAGTTCCTGAAGAATGGCCATAAGTCTCCTCTGCCTCTAGCAGTTACTATTGTGGTAATATGTATTCAGTATTAATGGGTCCTCAAATGGGATCTGTTTATTTATAATGGTATGAATGCTTGTTTTCCCCTCTTGTTGTGAAAACAGTGCATTATTAGTTCTACAGACACCATTTTAAAAAAGAAACAGCAATCTATGTCTACTGGTGTTTTCTGTTCCTGCTTGAAAAAAAAGATTAGCTTTTGAGGAGAACCTGGGGAAAAAAGGAGAAAGAACAACATCCATTTCCACCCAGTGGTAGTGTATGGAAAGGGTGAATGTTCAGTAACTATTTAAGGGCTCGTGATTCGACCCTTAAATTGTTGTAGGAAGAACTTACAGTGGTTTAGGCCATCCTTTCCTTTCCTTTCCTTTCCTTTCCTTTCCTTTCCTTTCCTTTCCTTTCCTTTCCTTTCCTGAGATGTAGACAATAGAAATACATCAGTGTCGACCATTGTTTTGCTTCCTTTGTCCTCTTTCTCCTGGGGTGCACCTGGATTAATAATTGCCTCAGATGTTCCTGTCAAATAACCACAGTACAACATGTTGGAAGTAAGGCCACAACTTTATTTGCAAACAATTGGTAGGGTTGGCACAAAGCATAAGGTCAGGATCTGTGCAATCAAACCACCCAATGTAGTCTGATTATCCAAACCAGGCACCCACCCAGTGCTTGGGATGACCTAGGGTCTAAGGAACACAACTTGACCACAAACCTTGTCTTGCGTTCACCAATTCACAAAGCCCCTAGTCACCGGGAGGCGCTCCTGCGTTCTGGCCCCCGCAATGGCCAAACGCCTGCCCTATTCGCCCCCGGGTACCTATTGACTCCCAAACCAGAGCTCCACAGCCCTGGTACCACAACGTGCAGATCCTGGCCTATGCTGCCGCCAAGTTGTGACTAAAAACCACCTAACAACAGCGGTGGGTGGGCGGGAGAAGCACCAAGACTTGCTCCCTTCCACAGCTTGGCTCCGCTCTGCTCAAAGTCAAGCAACCGACTGAGGGAAAGGGCCAGCAACATGGCCTTATATAGGCCTAGGCCCCTCCCTCCCTGCGTGCTGTGCGGGGCCCCGCCTCCAAGGCCCAGCCCACCAATGGGCAGCCTTGGAGGACCGGAAGCCCCGTACCAACGAAACCGTCTCCCAGAGCGTCGCGGAGCGGAAGGGCCGCCCCTTCCGCCCCCACGCACCAATAGGGATCCAGGCAAGCCCCAGAGCACTCTGGGGCTTGTAGTCCAGCCTTGTCTAGCGGTAAAACGGTCTGCCCGGTGAGGCGGGCGACCGTTGCTTTTTGCACACAAAGCATCTGTTCTACTAATGAACTATTGGCCCAATAACAATTATCTAGAAAATATTTGAAGATTATTTGATGTCACAGCAGAGCATCTGATGTAGAATATGGGAACAAATTATTCAACTCAAATTCTTATATTTAGAATTCTTGTATAAAGGATTGTTGCCTTGGTGTATTAATATCAAAACCTGTAGAAGAAATGCCTTCCATCCACTGCCTTATTGTTTGACTTCAGTAGAGTCAGAAAACCAGTCTATCAATAATTTATTGCAGTGTTGAATGACATATGTGGGTTGGGGGGTGGGGAGGAGTGACAAACATGGATCTATTTTTTTGTAATTTCCCATTCAAAGGAAATCCACAGTATAGCCATCAGTTATACAGAACTCTTAATGGAGAATATTTACTAGATTTCATCATGCACAGGTTCATGATCCTGAAACAATATTTAAAGTTTCTGAAGCCTGTACTAGGAGCTGAACTGACTTCCCTGTATAGTAGGTGGTATACTATCATTAGCAGCTGTTTTCAGAAAACCAAATACATGATGAGAACAATGTAGGTTAGTAGGTTTCAGGGAAATAAGACACTGAGGAGGTTCTTTCTTCTCTCAAACTTTTTACTTTTCTCATCACAATCGTGAAAATATCTCTTACTGGTCATGCGCTACCTCTTTTGCTTACGTATTCTTTGGCCTCAGAAACCAAAATATTTAAATGTCAGCTTTTTAAACATGGCCTTTTCAGAAAATTATTACAGCCTGAGTTGCACTTAATGGGAGAGAAAGCATTTTCCCTTCAAAAGATTTAAATAATTTTAATGAAAAGAAACTGGAAAAGCCAACCAAATTCACCTTCTCAAAGAGGCTTTGAGAGTGACAGCTGTAGGTCTTCTCTAATTAGAGTGGAAGGGGACATCTTTCTCAGCAGGAAGCCTTGATGAGAATCAGAAGGCCATTTCCTGCTGAGCTTAGAAATGATTTTTTCCTCTGGTGGCAAATGTAGACTCAGCATATTCTTTGGCCTACCAGAATTTATAAAAGGCTATGTTTAAAAAGGCACATTCATATTGAAAAAGACACATCATCCATCTTTTTCTTAGATCTTTTCATATTACATTTAATGCTGTATTATATATACTTACCTGGTATTAAGGACCACTGAGATCAATGGGTCTAACTTCTGAGTAGGCATATGTAGGATTGTGCTGTGCATTTAGAGTATCTCTAATCTTATGTTACTTTCTGCAAGGAACAACACTCCATGCTTGTAAGGAGTCACATTTAGCTGCACGAGATTAAAATGTGTATAATATCTTCCTTGAATATGCACCTTCAATATTTTGAATTTTTAGGCAAGGTTAAATTTTAAGCAAAATTAAATCTTTTAAATTTGCTGTTATTTCCTTACCTCTTCCCCCTCATTTTTTCCTTTAGCTTTTTTGACAGGCTGCCAAATTTTGGCAGTGCAGTAGCACCCCTGCAAAAAGAACCTTCATCAGGATAAAGATTTTCACTTTAGAGCAAGGCAGAGATTTTGCTTTAAATTGAAAGTTATAATTTTAAAGGGATTCTTTTCAGTGTCACTGAAATGCTGAATATCTAGTATTGGAGTGGGGCCAGCTCCTGTGAGCTTCGCACCACACTTTGAAAGAACAAAAGAGTTCAATTTCTGACTTGATATCATTGTCCTCATTTTTCAAATTTAATTGACATTTAATTGGGAACAGGCAATGCTTTCCTCTTGAGAAAAAAACATTTGCAGTGAAGGGGGCACCGCATAAAGTAATGCCCAGAGACCACCATATGGAAGAAAAAAGGCCACAAATTTATTAATACAGACTACAGGCGGGGTTGGCGTGAAGCATGGGTCAGGAGGTAGCACCGACCAAACCAACTGTTGATTGATGAATCCTGTTGCTCAGTTACAGTTGGGCCTTGGGATGACAAAATGGGGGGCAGGGGTGGTAACGGGATATTCACCTGTTCGCATCTCTGACCCTTGTCACCAGGGGATGCTGATCAGGAATTGCTCCCGCAATGGCATCTCCTCCACAATCCCAGTGCCCCCAGGTCCCTGTGGGACTCCTGATCCAATGCTCTGCAGCACCAGAAGCCACGGCCACCCTATCCATGACCCATGCTACCGCCCCCAGGAAGTTGTGACAGCAACTCCATAACTCTCTTGCAGAAGTAAACCAGGGTGGGGAGATCCAAGCCGGAATGGCAATCTCCGTGCAGCCATGTGGCCTGAAATAAGCCTCTGGGCTGATGAGAAAAGGGGCAGGAACTCCTTGTCACTTCTAACCAACCCACCAATGGGAAGGCTGGAAGCCCTGCCCTTTCCAGTGGCCAAACCAAGCCAAGGCCACATCTGGCTCCCAGTGCATGCTGGGAGTTGTAGTCTCACCTTGGCAGAAGGCTCAGCAACCTCTTAGCACCCCCATCCAATTGCCAAATTGGCTGGCATGGTGAGTGTGAAGTCACACTTGTTGGCTGGCATAATTTCCCCATTTTCAAATAGTTTCATCTCTTTTCTTTTGCCTATTCATGGGCTTAAATCCAACTACCATGATGTATTTTAGGATTTCTCCTCAAGTGACAAATAAAACATCTTTCACCCATTCCCACACCAACCAGTCTGTATGAGGCAGGGCCCAAGCCTTGGTTCTGGTGGGAACTAGCTGTCTAAATGATGTTTGGCCAGTTCAGCAGTGAACCCAATGTATTATACACTTAAGGGTTTTTTTTAATCACCTTTTGCTCTGGATCTTCAAGAGTGCTATGTTGCAGGGCTGGACAGCTGTTTACAATGCATCCTGCTGTGCTGCCCAGTGTTGCCTCCACTGGTGCAAGTGGCTCATTTTGAGGTCAGAACGAGGTGTTTAGCCTTGTGATCAAGACTGGGTGCCTCATTATGAGCTCAGAGCAAGTGGCTCATGCCAGCATTGGTGGTGCTGGCTGGCAGAGTGGGATGCACATGCAAACAGCCATCCTGCATTGCAACAAAGTGCTCAAGGTAATGGGAAACAATACAAAATGAGATAAAACAAGACAAAAGGAGACCAGCTCTGGATTCTACCTATCCCTGCAAATTGTCGTTTCTCATTTTTAAATCCTTTCCAAACTGGCAAATATTCAAATTCTTACGTTAGTCATTGATTTTCTCATTATTTCTCTCATTTAGGGAGATATTCAAAGATCAATAATTCGTGTGGATTTTGGAGATGGGAGTGCTGTGTCATACGCCAATCTCAGTTCAACAGAAGATGGGATCAAACACATCTACCAGAATGTGGGGATTTTCCGAGTAACAGCACAGGTGGAAAACAGCCTGGGGGCTGACAGTGCTGTCCTGTACTTACATGTAAATTGTATGTTCTTACTGTTGGTATATGAAATATTTTTTACATTTGTCTTTCTTGGGGTTGAGTTTCTGTAGGTTGGCAAATACTGCTGACAGTAGAAGTGGGTTTTTTTTTTGTCTTAAACTGATTGTATGAGAAAAATGGGTACCCTACAGAACTGATATGGCTTAGCATTACTCTGTTTTGACAACTCAAGTGAAAAAGAAACATGAATATTAGTTGGATATATTTCCAGCCTGCTTCTTTCCCCATAGCAGTATCCCACACATTGAAGTAGTTGCCAGGGCCAACACATCCTAACAGGAATTCAAAGATTTTGTGTGTATATGTGCAAAAACCTCTGTATTTTGAATCAAATTCACTTTGTTCTTCACAAAACTGAATTTTATTATTAAGCTCAGTTTTTTGTGCAATGGATATTTCACAAAAAGTTCACATATATGCTAAATCTTGCAGAAGTTGGCCATTTCTTTGATAGGATTTCCTGAAACATTGGCAGACCCATTCTTTTTAACATCAGAAGAACTGAGTGTACAGTGGGTCCTTGGTATTCACTGGGGTTTAGCTTCAGGACTTCCAACCCCAATATCAAAATCCATGGATAGTAAGATCCCATTAAATACAATGGCATAGTAAAATGCTGTCCCTTATATAAAATGTTAGAATCAAGGTTTCTTTTTTGGAATCTTTTAAAAATATTTAAAATATTTTGGATAGTTGAATCTATGTGGATTCAGAATTTATAGAAACAGAGGGCTTACAATATTCTTTATATTGTAAGTATCCTTTACCAATAACAGACATTATAAAGTGAGAGACAGAACTGTTCACCTGTAGCTCTGGCTCCTCGCCACTCCTGCTGCTAAGGGTCCAATAGTGCTTAGGATGGACTACAGACTCTAATATTAGATTGTTCTGCCTTTGTGCTAGAATGTCAATCTTATATTTATATATGGAATTTATATGTCACTTGTTATTGTTTCCCTAACAAAATAATGTATGGTTTAATAATTATATGAAAGACATTTAGATTAATAATTGGAAACGGCAAGAACTCAAATAACCAAAATGAAAAACAAACCAATGAAATAAAATTGCTTGCTCTGCTTCATATTCATTCTCATCTTTATGGAAATGGCAGAGAAACAACAGCCAGGCCTTGATTGTAAAGGTCACTGGAAACTAACAGAGAAATGGTAATGTCCTCAAGAGAGGTTTGGAGGGTCTCAGATAACAGGACCATACAATCTGCTGCAATTTGACAGGAGATGGTTCTGCAGGGACCCATTACCATAGGGCGCCACTGTGTTTGCAAGCTAATGAGGCCACTAGATAGAAGAGCAGTTTGCTTATGCAGGCAACAGACTGAAGTGACAAAGTCATTGTTTAGGTCACTTCTCTCTTATAAAGGGATCCCCCCTCCCCACAAAATTTGATCAGCACAATACAATATTAGAACAGACTGCAAAGACTTAAAGGGCTACTTGGGACCCCCAAGAGGATCACAAACATTGTAGCCTGTGATGTTTTCTTTAATGTTTCCAGAAAAGAATGCACAAGCAGCCTTCATACTTGTAGATTCCACAGCATTTGCCATGGGAGCTGTGTAAGGCCCCAGGCATTGTAGGATTGCAGATCCCACCAATTCTAGCCAAGTCTAGCCAAGTTAGCTAATAGTGAGGGATTATGGGAGGACTGCATACTTTCTACTCCTGCACTTGGTGGTAGTTTGAGAAGTGCAGATGCCATTGCTGGGGTGCTGGGAGTATGGGTGGGGAAATAATCTACATTTTCCTTGTATGCATTTTAGTACAAAGCCTGGCAATGGGTATCCATGACATTTTTTTTATGTGACCAAACACGCATCTGATAAGAAAAAAATATGGTTGTGGCCTAACCATATAAGTTCTAACATATATTTTAAAAATAGGAATGAAAAGAGCAATTACAAATAAATAAAACTGCAATGGCTGCATATGCAGGGATAATATCTAGATACAACCCCATTTCATGAAAAGGATTATTACCTTTGTAGCCTAAGCCAGTGTGATTAGTGATTTGAGCATTGGTCTATGACTCTGGGGATCAGGGCTCTAATCCCTGCTCAGCCATGGAAATCCACTGGGTAACCTTGGGTGAGTCACATCCTCTCAGCCCCAGAAAACCCTATGATCATCTCAGGGTTGCCATAAGTCGTAAACGATTTGAAGGCACACAACAACAGTAGCAGCATAAGGAAGCAGTTCAGAGCTTGGAAACATTCCCCTTTTTTGGACTAGAACACCCATATTCAGATTATCAATCCAGCTAGTGAAATACTGTTTGCTCTACAATTCAAATCATTGGCCAGTTTAGCTAAATATCTTCTCATGACTAGCTGCAGCTTCCCAGTGCAGAAATCTTTCATGTCATTTCCTATCTGACTGATGTTGGAGGCAAGCGCTGTGAGAGATGGGACCGGGAAGTCTACCTGAGCATTGTGTGAATTCTTAGTGCATGGTGCACATTTTCTTATTACAGATCTTGTGATGTATAAAATGTTACTTTCATCAAGACTGGAAAACTTAACAAAATGACTATCTGTCCCTATCAAAAATGTCAACTGGTCTGTTGAGCTCTATTGGGACAGGGCCGTATGCAGCCCTCCACCCAGCTGCTACTCTTGGTTTTGGTGGTCCTTGACCCCTCAAGATTCCTCAGACGAAAAAGGTAAATTCGCTCTCCTTAGAGGCCCAACAGACACTTTCAGAAACATTTCAGGTTGCCCCCTGAACATGCCCCCCCCCCAAAAAAAATCTGGATCAGGAGCTGTATTGTAAAAGTCTGCAGAAATGGAACTTGTCCTTCTAACTCACAAAAACTTATTCTTTACCTGCAGCAGCCCCAATAACATGGTGGATACAGTACCAAATAATCCAGTTCGCTGGGTGTGGGCGGGGCCGGCGTTCCAGGCTGTGCATCTGCCCTTGCAAAAGGAGAAGTTCTTGCCCACATGCGAAACAAACTTACTGGACCAAGTTTGCTGCAAGTGTACTTTAATGCACCAACAGAATTCCTCTTCCCTTCCCTGTGCCCAACAAACAAAGGCCAAAAGGACCGATAAGCCCCTTTCTTAAGTCCTGGGAGTCAAGCACCTTAGGCCACCAGCTTCTCAACTCGGTGTCTTCAGGCCCCAGCCTTTCCGCCCTGCAGAGTGCTTCTCAAGGGTTCCCAGTTGGCCTTGTCATGCCCCTGGGGGAGGGCCAAACTCCCACCTCTCCCCTTAGGTCCCACCACTCGTCCTCTAGGTCCCTGACCGTGGGTCGTGCCCACTCCTCCTTGTCCAGTAGGTGTAGAACACCCTCCGCTCGCGGGTTCCGCAACTCTACCTCCTGATGAGCCCCAGCCTCGGAAGCTGGGTCTGGCCTGGAGGGACACCGGGATTCTTCTCTCCCTGGGCTCCTCTTGACCTGCACTGTCCCTCTCCTCTCGTCCCTGCCTCCCGCCTCCTCTTCCGCGACGTCCTCCTCCTTCCTTTTCCACCTGGCCCACTTCCGCCCTCTCAGCTCTCCAGCCCCGTGCTCCCCTCACTACACTGGGATCCACTCCTCGATGAGGCCCGTGATGTTGATTTGAAAGTGGCACCTGTGGTGAAGGTCGACTGGGTTGGAGAGATTTGATTGAGCAAATGTAATGTGAACTCAGTTTGGTACACATCTGCACAGATCGGGATCTCCCCAGTACAAAAAAATGTGATGTGAATGGCCCCGTGTGTGATGATGAATTTCCACAACCCCAAATATTGCTGCAGTGGAGGATGGTAGGGAGCAGTGAATACTGGATGAATAGCAAGATATTATCCTCCAAGATATCCAGAGACCCCTGGGAGTTGCTTGTCAGTTGCATCTAGCACAGGGCAAAGTGAGATGCCTGCCGTCTTTTCTCTCCCTGTAAGAGAATGGAGGGAGGGAAAGAAGACAGTCATCCTGTAGGATAATATCATTGCCGTTCATCCAGCATTCACTGCCCCTCCACCCTCCACTGCCAGCAATATTTGGGGTTGTGAAAAATTCATCATCCACACAGGGGCCATTCACACTAAATTTTTGTACTGAGGAGATGCCGATCTGTGCAGTGAGTGTGATACCAAATGACATTCACACTACATTTAGCTCATCAGGTCTCTCCAACCCTCCGGCATTCACATGGTGCCACTTTCGGATCAACGGCAGTGCCTCATGGCAGGAATGGATCCCCAGCAATCCAGATTTCGTACCGCATTCGCACTACTGAAGATGCGAATTGCTCTGGTCCCCCCCCCAAGACATGGTGGCTGAATGCAGGTAAGTTGCCTTTTCACTAGCCCCCCCCCCCACACACACACTACACGACTCAGGAGTGTTCAAGGAATATGTGAACGCCCATGAAATAAACTGGTTTCCCAACAGTTTATTTCATACTGTGGATACCCCCAAATAGTAGAGAATTTTAATCATGGCAACAATAATTTAAAAAATGCTGTAAGTTGGACTTATGTAGTGAGTCTACCTAACTACTAACCAAATTCCAGACCCGGGCGGGTTATAGACCGCCATTTGGTGCGGTCTGGACCCGCCCCTTCCCGGAGTATCGGGGCTTCAGCGGCCACACCGGCAGCCGCTGAGGCCCTGATCCGCCGCTTTCAGGCTGCGGGGAAGCAGCAAAACGCCGCTTCCCCGCGCCGAAAAGGGGTGTCCTGGGGCTTCAAGCCCCAAGGACACCCCGGCGGTGGGGGAGCAGGAGGCCCCTTTCTCCCTTGCTTCGCTGGCGCAGCCGTCTGAAGGCTGCGCCCAGCGAAGCAAGCGGCGCCGCGGACCAGGAAGGAGCTCCGAAACGGAGCTCTTTCCTGGTCCGCAGAAGGGCGCCCTAGGCGCCCTGCCGGCGGTTGAGGACGCAATCCACGCCGCCCCGTCTAGAGGTGGCGCGGCCGTCACTCCTCACGGTGGCGGCCATGGAAGGGCCGCCGCCGTTTAGTGCGTGACGAGCACGCACTAGGGTTAGGCGGTGCGGAAGCACCGCCCTTTTGTAACCCTAGTGCGTGCTCGTCACGCATAAAACGCCGGTCTGTAACCGGCCCCTGTTTGCAAAAAACAGAATGGACTCTTGGCCACCTCCAGTGTTTGTTTATTGGGTCTTCATATTTTACTTGCAAAGGTTTTGGCATCTGTGTGTCCCCAGAAGCTACCAGGGGAAAAAAGAGCTTCCAGCCCTCCGCAGTTGCATGAAATGATTCTAATGGATCTTGTTAACTGCTCTAGGCAATCCAAAATACTTTGCATTTCAACAAGGTAACTCACAATAATATAGTGTTTCTGGGAAGATTTATTTTTCCCAGACAGGTTGCTGAGAGGATTGCAGACAAGCTAGAGAGGGGTGAGAAACTCAAGGTCAGTGTACATGTAACACACGACTCAGATACCAAAAGTTCTAAATGCTTTGACTGTAAAAGCTTAGATCCCTATCACCATGATAATGAAACCTCGGATATACCCATTAATCCATGAAGTCTGATTGCCAACTATTATTGTTATCACCTTGACGTTAAATATTTGTATCGCATATTTTCTAGGTCTGCCGGCCTGTGGCAGAGTTAGGGGTGCGCTATCTATATGCTGGATGCCCTAACCCTGCTCCCAGGGTGCCATTTTGGTGCACACTGGTCTACACGGCACATGCCAACTGATGCCCTTCTGGTGCTGAATCCTCATCCATCGCAGCTATGGTGCCCCTTGCAAGACCCAAAAAGGATCCGCTTTTGCGGCTCCTTTTTGCGCTCTCCAGAGGCCCCAATCCAGCCAATGGGCAGCTGCAGACTGCCCCTTTGGGGGTGTCTGCATAGCCCAAAGTTTCAAAACTTAGCATGTACTAATAAAGACTCAGTTAAGAAAATTGGTATGTTCTCAGCAGACCCCTATGGGGGGGGAAATACCACAAAAACATCTTTGCCACCCCTGTGTAATCCCGCCCCTATCCAGTTCCTTTTTCTATGAGAGGAACTAAATATACCTAAATAACCCTTGTAGTGCTAACGGCATTTGAGTACACAGGGAACTTTGGTCTGAAAATATGTTTTATGCCCCTCCTCCCTTGAAGTAGCACAGATCTATCTCATGCTTAAAGATCAATGTTCCGAATCCACTTGAGAAGTTGCAAATTTGTAACTTAAAGGTAAAGGTTGACATGATTGTCTAGTCATGTCCGACTATAGGGGGTGGTGCATGTCTTGTTACTAAGCTGAAGGAGCCAGTGTTGTCAAGACAACTTTGTGGCCATGTGGCCAACATGACTAAATGCCAAGGCACAGAGAAGCTTGTTCCTTTCCTACCAAGTGGACCTATTTATCAACTTGCACTTTACATTGAGATGGCAGAAGTGGACTAGTGATGGGAGCTCACTCATCACAGACGCTTGGGTGTTGAAGGCTGAACTGCTGACTTGCTGTCATCAGAGTCAGTATCTTAATTGCTAAGCACCATGTCCCCAGAATCCAGTGTCCTTGGGTGGGTCATATTCATAACTATTTGTATTCACAATCCTATATTTTCCTAATTCAGGATTACATAAGATTGTGAAAATCCACCAATCTCACTACTGGCAGCAGCCAGTGTGAATGAAGGAGGTCAGTTCCTCCTGGTGATCAGGAAACAGAAAAGTAATGTTTCCACAATACCACCCCTTGAAAAATCTCTGGCCAAGAGTGGAAGTTGCAATGGGGACCCTGCTTCGCCTTTTGCAATGGAGACCATTCATGGGAGGGAGGAGAACTTCCGTCATCTGTTTTACTGAAACAAGGGAGTGGAACCCGATTGATCAAGTGGTTGCACCCAATAAGGGGGTATGGGAGTTGTCAGCCTGAGAGTCACTATGTAGCTGTAACTAGACTGGCTAATATTGTAAGTGCCCATGTGGATCGGCCAGAATTGTAGATAAACTCCATCAATCTGATAGGTTCTTGTGGAGGTCAATCCTATTTTACTGGTAACAGGAAATATTTAAATAATAAATGACCAAAATATGGCAAAATAACAATACATAAATGAAGTTAGCATCGTTCCTTGCTATTTGTGTCATGTAGTAGAAGTACACAACACCATGCTGTTCTGAAGCTGCATTTTTTAAACTGCTCCCCCTCCCTTTCCAGTATCTTGAGTGCAGTAGTTATCAGCATTTTCTACTTCAAGTTTGGAATCCGATTAGTTAGGTCCCAATCAGAGTTAGAACATTAATATTTTTGAATGATGAACACAGTCTAATCCCATTGGATTCAATGAGTCTATTGTAGTTGGGACCCAATGGATGCATTTAAGCATTAAAAAATCATCGACAACTGATATAACACTTAAATGAGAATATATGTTGTTTGTAGTTTTCTAGGTGGTTGAAAATAGCCATCCAGGATAGCAACGGGATGTATTCTTCAGTAAGTCATTTGTGAAGGATGGCACTAAATAATTTTAGCAATTTTCTTCCTATAGCTAGCAAATCTTTGAAAACCAGAGTTTTCACTTATTTCAATTTGAAATTATTTTACGCCAATTCCATGGAGAGTTTTTACTAAAATAGCTCTTTTTCTGCACAGGAGCGGAAACTGCACACAATTGTTATTTCATAGAGCAGAAATGTTATTTTCTTTTCATAAAACAACACACATGTAATTTTTTTCAGAGGATTTTTCTCCCCATGGTTTCGAAAACTTGAAAAAATGTTTTAACAGTTTTTTCAAAATATTTACATTTATTACAGCTCTGCAAGCAGACAGAAATGTCTCGTATTTTTGTTGTTGTATCCACTCTCAGTCGACCAACCATGGTGACCCTGTGGATGAGACACTCCAAGACTTCCTAGCCCTGTTCTGCTCGCATGTCCTGCAATTCATACCCATGACCTCCTAATAGGTCCTCACCTAACATGTGCCTTCCTCTCTTCCTACTTCCCTCCCCTCCTAGCATTATTGTTTTTTTGTCCCAGTGATCGTCTCCTCATGATGTGGCCAAAGTACGACCGCCTCAGTCTTGTCATCTTGGCTTCCAGAGAGATTTGTGGTTTGATCTGCTCTAGGACCCATTTGTTTGGCTTCTTGGTTGTCCATAATAACCTCAGCACTCTTCTCAGCACCACATCTCAAATGAATTAATTCTCTTCCTATTCGCTTTCTTAACTGTCCAGCTCTCACATCCATACATGGTAATAGGGAATACAATGGCTTGTATGATTCTAACTTTCGTGTTCAGTTGTAGGTCTTTACATTTTAGAATATTTTCTAGTCCTCTCATAGCTGCCCTCCCTATTCTTAGTCTTCTTATGATTTCCTGACTTCAGTCTGCACTCTGATCAATATTTGATCCCAGTTATGAAAATTATTTTACTATTTTTATTTCCTCATTGTCTATGTTGAATCTATGTACATTTTCTGTGGTCATTATTTCTGTTTTCTTTATGTTCAACAATAAGCCTGTCTTTGCACTTTATCTTCCTTAGTAGTTGTTCCAAGTCTGTGATGTTTTTGGCTAGTAGTACGGTGTCATCTGCATATCTTAGATTGTTGATATTCCTTCCTCCTATTTTCACTCCTCCTCCTTCTGTGTTCAGTCCTGCTTTTTGTATAATGTGTTTTGCAGTTGAACAGATAGGGTGAGATGATACAGCCTTGTCTGATCCCTTTGCCAATTGGGAAACATTCTGTTTCTCTGTGTTCTGTACTGACAGTGGCCTCCTATCCTGAGTAAAGATTCCTCATTAGGACTATCAGATGTGTTGGCCCTCCCATGTCTTTAAGGATATTCCATAGTCTTTTGTGATCTATGCAGTCAAAGGCCTTGCTATAGTCTCTAAAGCACATGTTGATTTTATTTTATTTTTAGAATTCCTTAGTGCAACCATTAGCCACTGTATGTTTGCAATGTGGTCCCTAGTGTCCCTTTCTTTCCTAAATCCTGCTTGCATCTCTGTGATTTCTCTCTCCATATATGGTTGGAGTCTTATGTTGCAGAATTTTGAGCATGATTTTGCTTGTGTGAGAGACTAAAGTTATGGTCCTATAGTTGCTGCAGTCTTTTGTATCTCCTTTTGGTGGATAGGGATGTATATTGATCATTTCCAGTATGTTGGCCATTGTTTTGTTTTCCATATCTGTTGACATATGTTGGTTAGTTGATTCTGTTAGTGTGGATTGAAGCAATTCAAATGGAAGATCATCTGTTCCTGGTGATTTATTTTTTTCCCATTTCTCTAATTGCAGCTTCCACCTCTGTTTTTAGAATGTGGGGCTCATCTTCATATGGCTCTTTGATTCATATGTCTTTCATTTTGTTATTCCTTTTATATAGCTCTTCTGTATTCTGCATCCAGCATCTTTATATTCCTTCCTGATCTTGAATTATGTTGTTTTCATTGTCATAATTCCAGGTCCTTGGTTTGAATTTTCCTTTGCTATCCTTTTCATTTGATCCAAATGAAAAAATTCTAGAAGTAAACTGGGGAGTTTGGATATTTTGGCTGTATATCTATGCTACAACTATTTGGAAGTAGGCTCAATTCATTTCAAGGGGGGATGTACTTTTGAGCAGCCATTCACTGGTTTATACATTTTTAAATAAATACTTGATTGTATTCTTGCAGCATATTGCATGAATGGAGAGGTAGCAGGAATTACCTTAATTCAACCAGTGCAGCAGGACAAATGTTTTACATCACATTAACATTTTTCATAGTTGAATATCAACTTCAGTTTTGTGAATTTATGGCAGAAAGCTTCATCCACTGACCAAATCCCCAAAATTTTGATGGACCAGTGTTTTACAGCCATCTATAACCTGTCCAGGAAGTTTTGAAAACACTGCACAGTAGCATTGAAAAACTCCAAGATTCCTCGAGTCAAATTCCCTGCCAGTGCAAGAATACACAGCTAAAACATCCCTAGGAATAGACCATCTAATTGCTTG
This sequence comes from Sceloporus undulatus, assembly GCF_019175285.1. Classification (NCBI taxonomy): domain Eukaryota; kingdom Metazoa; phylum Chordata; class Lepidosauria; order Squamata; family Phrynosomatidae; genus Sceloporus; species Sceloporus undulatus. The sequence continues at coordinate 206,339,751 of NC_056524.1, forward strand.
GAAACTTGAATTCCTTCAGAGTTTTAGCTCTCTTGATCTTCTTTCTACAAATATTGGCTATTTCTTCCTTGTTGATTTGTCCTTCTTCAGTATTTTATGCATGGCCCTTTTCAGTCATCTAAAAGCTTTTTAGCCATCGACTCTATTTTCTTTAGATGCCTCCAACTTTTCTTTCTTCTTGGAATTATTTGTGATTGTACCATCAGTATCTCACTTTTAAGAAAGACCCATCCATGATGAACTCTCCTTTCACTGAATGCTCCATGCAGGCTTGACCAGTATCTCTATAAGCTTATCAAAATTGGATTTCTTACTATCCAGTGGGAATGTCCAACTGCACTCAAATTTTTCTCTATTTAATAAATCTCAGGAGGACATGGTCACTTCCACCCAAGTTTTGCACTACTTCCACATTGTTGACCAGTTCTTCCCTGCTGGTGAGCATGACAGAAAGTGTTACAATATCACTTTCTCCTGCCATTTTGAGAGGAACTGCAGAGGAAACTGGAGACATTTTGGCTCACTGTGAGTGGGTACAGTCTGCAGAGGTGTGGCAAACTAGCCACTGGTTCCTGTGCCTAGTACGAAGGCATCTAATACAATGGCTTATTTCCTCTGGCTGCTTCCAGTTGTTCCTTCCTGCCAAATCGAAGTGTTTTGATTTGTTTTATTTCATTTTTTTTCTGTTCATTTTTTCTCTTTACTTTAAAAATAAACAATAACAAATGAAAGGCAGAAGGCAGTACGGACAAGTATAAATGAATTCCCTCCAGACATTGTAACTTATGTGTGCATAAGAAATAAGAGGCAAGATCTTTGGAGAATTAAATAGGTATTTTGAAATACATTCTTTCCTAACATAGATTCTTAATGGTTGAATTAAAGAACCCCACCTAGCAATGTAGTGAGATAAAGGCTATATTGTTCATATTAAGCAGCCTTACACTGAGTCAGATCAATGGTACAACTAGGACATAATTGTTTACTCTGATTGGCAGCAACTATATTAGATCTCATGCACACTTGTCCTGCTCAATATTTTTTTTGCCAGGAATTGAATTTTGAGACCTTCTGGGAACAAAGTGTGTCTTCTATCATTATTCTGTGGGCTGTCTCAATGACAGCAATCTGTGCTTGAAAAAGTAAATGTATTGTCACTGAGATGCGTTCTTTTCATCATAATTAGGCACCCTTTGCTCATTTCAGCTGCCCCTGAGACACATTCTTTTGAACAGAACACTCATATGTGGCACATTTTCCTGCACTGAGTTTGTCATTTCTCTAAAACCATAACATTCCCAAGCTTCCTTGATTTTCCACCCTAATCATAAACTATATTTAAGCACATCATCACCAAACTGCCCTAAGACTATGTATTTGTATCATTGTGAGATGTTTTCTGTCCTGAATAGCTTCAAGCATGGTTTCTAAACTGTTATAAGGTCAAGACAATGACATGGCTTGAAAAATTAAAAGTGAAATCATATTTTCACTGTTTGCAATTCAGTCTGAAGATGTGTATATGGTTCAGTGCTGATTTATGTACAACAGTATTCTTATATGAAAGTTACAGTATTATTGTGTCTGAATCTACAATTATAGAAAAGTATGCCTAATGATCTTCCTGGTACATTCTAAGTGCATGTTCCAAGAAGTTGAAGTTGACTATGATTTCCCAATGTGAATACAGTATGCCATGTGTATAAATACTACAGGATGAAATATACATATAGGGATCACAGAAAGTCCAATATGAAAATCATTTATACTCTATTCTATTGACTTTTTAATTTAAAAAAATCAGTAACAAATCCAGTAAGTTCTGACTCCCAAATAAGCATGTGCACACTTGTTGCCAAAGGTGAGATAAAACTGTGTAGCAAGTACTTCATGGTCCTGACAGAAACTCAGGAAAGGGGGACTAGAGGGATTACAGAAATACAATATTAATGTATAAAACTCATATACACTTTTCCCCCTCCTTTTCCTCCTTGTTTCCAGGCCCTTTGGAACACGTTCATTTGTCATTGCCATTTGTAACAACAAAAAACAAAGAAGTTAATGCCACAGCAGTGTTGTGGCCCAGTCAAGTTGGAACGCTAACTTACATCTGGTGGTTTGGAAACAACACTGAGGTCTGTATTTTGTACAGAAAAATGAGTTATGAAATCATGACATAATCACATTATCATGGGGCTTGTGAATTCTCTTGAGGAACATATTTAGGACCCTGAAAATCACAGAGAGCATTTCTCAGCACTTTTATGTTGCAAATCGGCTTTTTTAAAAAACAAACTTGCTTAACTGCAACTGTTTGGGACTCATTTACATCTTATGCAGATCACTAATCCCCCATTGGACACGGCTGAAGAGATGAAACTGAGAAAACTGCACAGTGACAGATTATCAAAGATTCCAAGATTGAAATACCCCCATTTCCTTAATGTAAAATGCAGACCCCCCCCCCTTTTATAGCTTATTCGACAGCCCCAGAGTTCAGACATTAAGTTTTGAATTTGGTTGATGATCTCTTTGTACTGCTCTTGGGCTTGAAGCAGTATTCCCCCCCCCCTCCCCATCTTCAGGATTAACAAAAAGAAATGTTTGCCAACAGTCCCAACACCTACTCTTTTATAATGCTAAACCTATATGAAACTCTAATTTGTGCTATAAAGCTACAAGAATGCCTCATTACTGCACACTAGGAGAAGTGAAATGACATATAGTACATTTCTCTGCCTACGGACACTATTTAGCTTAAGAATATGCCAAAATAACACACTATCCACTTTCTCCTTCATTCATGTGTTGGAAAAATCTTAACCAGTGCTTGATAAAGTGTTCTTTTTGTATGTGGCTGCGCTCTTCTGAAACTCTGTTAAATTTCAACAGAGACTAAGGAGAATTGACAGTAGCATGACTGAAGATGTCTTCATATATCAGCGGCTTTTCTTAGGGGTTATCCAGAGTGATCCATTTTGGTTATTTGAATGACCACTGAATGGTGGAAGGGAAATCCCTAGGCACTGCTCTCTCTAAATAATAATCATATATGCAGCAATGATCATGACACAATGTAGCTGTGATCCTACAGTGGCAGGATGAAGTGTGAACCTTCACCAAGCATACCAATACCCCCTTTGTGCAACTGACCTGTCTGTTGCTAGAATCTGTCTCCACACCCACTCAGTGCCCAGGCAGCATGCAAATACCTTTCTGCAATGAGAAACAGAAAAAGAATGCCATCCCATAGATCTCCTGAAGGTCTGGATGCCTTTATGCTCTTAGCCAGATGCCACCTGGGCACTCCTACCCTCCCCTAGCCCATGGGAGGCTCACTCCAGCAGATGACATGTTGGCTGTGGGGAAAGATTTAGTAAATACACTGTCATCTGTGAGAGTAGACCAGTTAGTAAATTGATGGTCCAGTCAGTAATCTCCCCTTCTGTATGGTGATATTGAGCATCATCCATGAAGTAACAGCTTTTATTGCTGTCTTTTGGCTAGCATTACAGCATCACATTGACAGCAATGCAATACCTGGACCACTAAGAAGTGACATGCTAAAATGCTCCTTGGTGTTTTAGAATGGCACAACTGGAAGTAACACTGAAGTCACTTTACAGCTATAAGTGCTAGAATCCACTTTAATTTAAAGCAAAATGTCTTCATCTTCATTTGATTGGTGATGAGTATTGGGCTACTTTATTACTCTATCAATAACGAATAATGAATTTGCTACTTTGTTATGAATATGTCACTTGTTTTTGTATGTAATGTTTGTGCTTTGTAGTATTTGTTTGTGTGTTGGGGGGATAGATCAGTGATGGATTTCTATTTGGAGTCTGTGGGCATAGCATCCACAGCTTCCCACTTAGGTATTGCATTTACCAGAATGTCAGGATTCTCTATTTTAAGACTGGGGGCACTACAGGAATGTTTTCCAAAGGTAATGAGTTATGTTAAGCTGTTCTCATATGATGCTTTCTTTTGAATGATTCAGAGGAAGGTTTTCACTGATGCTTACAGATGAACATATTGTACCCAGGATAGGTGAAGAAATCTTGCCCTGGTCAAAATGGGTAGTCCTGCGAAGTGTAGACTTATTTTCTTTAGTCATTTTGAATTCAATCATCATCTTTCTGCTTTGTGCACATTATGGTCTCAATTATGTACATTCTTTTTTGAGAGTTTTCTGGATAGATATCCTGCCATTAAATATTCTGTTGATTCATTCTGTTGATTCATTCTAGACTGACTAATTAGGATAATGCATTTTACCTCCTGCAGCACCAACAGTAGGTTTTCAGTAACAGTTGCCGATAAACATGAGTAGGAGGCATCTTTTCTGCTTGTGGGCTTCCCATAGGTGTCTGGTTAGATAGTGTGGGAACAGAGGGCTGGAGTAGGCAGGCCTTTAGTCTAAAACTGCACAGTGTTTCTATAAAATTGTAGGGAGGTGAAGGATTTCAGGAGACAGTACTTTTTATGTCTCTTCTCCAGGTGGATCATACTGGACATCTTTAATTCAGGTGTATTTTTGTTAACAGTTTTCGGGGAAGAACTCTTGATCTGGCTTTCTGTGCAGTTAAAAATAGCAACATCTTTATGTACTTACCTCCTTTCCCTTCTTTTGCTTTTTGCAGCCATTGGTCACTTTAGAAGGGAGCATCACATTTACATTCTCTGCAGAAGGAATGAACACCATCACAGTGCAAGTTTCTGCAGGAAATGCCATTCTGCAAGACACCAAAATGATTGCAGTGTATGGTGAGCCCTATCTTGTTCACGGTTGTTGATTCATTCCTTAGGCTGGCATGGGCCTTTCCCCTGTTCCTCGTAAATTCAGGCTAAAGGTTAGAAGGACACCAGAGATATAATAACATATAAGGTAGGATGTGAGAGCCAATGTAGCACAGTGGTTTGAGTGTTAGACTAGGACTCTGGAGGCCAGGATTCAAATCCCAGTTTGGCCATGAAAGTCCACTGGATGGCCTTGGGCAAGTCACATGCTTTCACCCTCAGGAAAGGCAATGGGAAACCTTCTCTGAACAAATCTTGCCAAGAAACCCCCATTATAGGGTCACCTTAGGGTCACCATAAGTCGGAAAAGACTTGAATATACACAACACACACATACACACCAACACACACACAAGGTAGAATGTATGTCAGCTGCACGAATCAAGAAAAAAGGCTTTTGCGGAGTTATTAAGTGTTCTAAGGAGTTGAAGGAGGAGAAAAAAAAGAAGATATTCCTGATATTTGGCAGCACGCCAACATGAATGGATGTTTTATCACTTTATGTTTTTTTAGCTCTAAGGAAACCCTTGATTTCAGGTCACTCTTCGCTCCAGCCCATCCAAATTTATACCCTTAATTCCAACATATCCTCCATGTTAGTACTAAAGTCTAATATTATCCTCCGTAGGTCATTGCGTTCACTTTGTGATATTTAGAAAAGTGTAATAACTGTCTCAGAATAGAGTGAGTCTAGACCTATTTTAAAATTGAAAACAGAAACATTCTACATGGTATGAATACTTGGGGTCGAAGTCTCATCTTAGTGGCACCCAACTGAACACTTTCTCAAATTGCAGAAGATTAACAATAGGCAAAAAAGCAAGATAGCCATGTGTGAAAAATGTAGAATGAGAAATATTTTCTACCAAAGTATGCTCAGCAGCTGTATTTCCCCATTCCATGTTCTCAATGTTGATTTTGGATGAGGATGGGGATGGGTGGGAGAGAATCTGAACAGAATATGTAAATCTAATAGCCATAGCTCCACCAAACTACTGTCTAGCACAGTCAGATATCTAACTCTCTTGTCAGATATCTGAGTGTAACGCTTCTCATCAGTGCTAGTCTTCAGTTTCTACTCTCTCCTCCCACTGTTCAGCACTCTACTGTAATTGCTATGATGGCTTCTCTTATTTGGGGGAATGTCTTAGAGTGTTTCATTTGCATCCTTTCAAAAGACAAATATTCTGATTGCTACATAAGATGCTTCCATTTGGAGGTAATATTGAAGGGAGAGAAATCAGAGCAACTAATGCAAATGGCATTTTTGTTTCACAGAAAGCAGTCAGTAGGTTGGTTCTTAGACATCTAACACTTAATGATTTGATTGTCAACAAAGCCTCAGATTTATCTAAACTAAGAGCTTACTCTGGGTCAATGCAAGGTTGAAACTGATTTTAATTAGAAGCATCAAGACAGAAAATACTTAAGTATTAGTGCACGTGATACTGGTTATTGTTTGTGTTTGGAGGCTTAAGTAGCATTATTGTCAAAATGGGGGGAAAGGTAGTTGTAGTTAAAGCCATGCAAAACAAACAGGCAAGGATTGATTCATAACACCACCAAGGCTTGAGGACAGGGTCTCTCTGTCTGGCCAAGACTGTAATCAGTTGCAATGATTAAAATTCTAAAGCAACTGTGATCAATTTTTCAGATGAGTAATTTTCCATACACATTAAGCAGTCTCAGTAAAAATAAACAGACTGACAGATGGTCAGATGTGCATCACTGTATTCCCTGACCATGTAAAAAGATCTTACAGCCATCAGGTGCCCTGGTGGCACAGTGGTTAAATGTCAGTACTGCAGCCACAAGGTTGTGAGTTCAATCCCAGGTAGGGCTCCAAGATCCACTCAACCTTCCATCCTTTCAGAGGTCGGTAAAATGAGAACCTAGCTTGTTGGGCACAATTGGCTTACACATTGTAAACTGCTTAGGGAGGTGAATATCTGCCTTTCCAGTGTTGGGAAAGTCCTGGTTGCCTATGTGCATACTATTTTGATGCTGTCACCAGAAACTTTAGTATGTGATTATGTGTATACAGTGCATACAGTGGTATTGGTGATGCATGTAATATTAGGTTCTAGATTTCTTCACCCACAATAAAATAGTTTTCTGTCACACATGACTGGTAATTTTGTTCTAAGCAATTATTTGCCAGTGCAGCATGTTGGAAGATCAGACTGTTAATGAAGCTGTGTTATCTAGTATGCATATTGATTAGAAGTCTGAGCACATTTTAGAAGTTCAGTAGCCAAGTCTTAGGAGCTTTCACACATTATAGCCTGTCACTCTTTTCCTCCTAGAGCAATTTCGATCTCTAAGGTTATCTTTCTCTCCAAATCTGGATGAATACAATCCAGACATTCCTGAATGGAGACGGGACATCAGTCGAGTAATCAAGACAGCCCTTGTTGAGGTAAGCAGGAAACTACATTATCACTTCCAAATGGTACAATAAGCTACCCAGTTTGGAAGCTGATATCCATCCAAAAGCTAGTCTGAGACACAGGAAAGAAATACAGGAACTGGATACTGTGATCTTACAAAGTTAATATTAAGAAATGTCCCATAGTTTACTTTAGGAAAAAAAATAACATTTTCTTCTCCTCACAGCTCCTTTCTTTGTTTTGCAGGCTAGTTATGTTTCTGTTATATTTACCTTTTTCAGAATATGAAATAAGTGATGTTTAAAAAATTATTTTATTTGTAACCTGAGAGAAAGCGTTTAAATGTACAGTTGGGTTTGGTCATCTCATTTTCTTTTCAGTTTATACTGTTTCCGTCTAGCATTTTATCTATATTCATGGTTACATTCAACCAGTAGCAGCCAGGCTTTCTGGGTCACTGCAGGCTGCCCCTGTGGCTGAGTTGTGATAATGCAGTTCATTAATCACTCCTGCTATGTTTGTTTCGTAGTGGAATATAACACTAAAATGGTCAGATTTTCTTTACAGAGTACATGTTCCAGAACCCAGATCAAGGGAGTCCTGAGACTTGGTGTGCAAATGACATTCTTGGGGAAATAATGTAGAGGTCTGTGTTACTAACATAGTCCTGTCAGATTTGTTGAGAATGATGTAGTATTTGTAAAGTCAGAACAGAGAGTGATTCAATGTAATTTAAGTCATCACATTCTGAATAATTTTACATAACTTGTCTTGATCTTTGCAATAGATCTTTGGCCCTCTCTTAATTGGCAATTGATTATTGCAATTTTTTTCATTGCAAATTAAGATAAGACAAAGACATATTTGTCTCACCCTTAATTTGAGTAATATTGTGAAATGATATGGAGATATCTACAACTGGACATGACTATACAAGCACGTCAAAGGGGAAACCTTTACCTTTTGACCTTTTGATGGAGATATAAACATTTAGGCTACAAACTTTATCTAAAATATAGACTGTCATAGATTCATGATGAATGTCTGGCTCGGAAAATCATGCTCTGACAGGTACTCAGATATACAAATGTGGCAAACCTACTGAGGGCATTCAATGTGTAAGTGAATCTGTCATGATATTTTCACATAGGATCTTTCTAAAAAAAAAATCATTCCCTTAAAATAGACCCATCATTTGTTAAGAACTAAGACTTTGTTAAGAACTTGGTGGAAAGGAGCTTTGAAGGTTTCCAGCTCCCATATGGACTTAAGGAAAAGTGTACATTCAAAGACATACAGGAGTTCACCCTGCAAAATCAGAGGGAGAGAAAAGCCTGCCAGCTCCATCAGGCCTGGCCTAAAGGAAGAAGGAAACCCTCCCTCCAATCCATCTGCCATGGCCCAGGCCTCAGAGGGAGAGAAGAATTGCTGGACCTGATCCCTTTCCTCACTATCATTCCCTTCTCCTTTTGTGTCGTGTCTTTTTAGATTGTAAGCCTGAGAGCAGGGAAAGGTCTAATTAAAAATAATAATAATTGTAAGCTGCTCTGAGAGCCTTTAGGGCTGAAGGGCGGGGTATAAATACTCTAAATAGTAAATAAAATGTCCGTCCCCTTATGTTTGTACCTTTTAGGGATTCTGTCACTACTAATTATGTCATGACCATCTGTCATCACTGTGCACAGTTAGAAGAAGTGCATTTCACCTGTTTCCTTTCTGTTGCTTATAATGACAAATGGACAATGGAAAACATGTGTAGTATGTCTGGAAAGGCTCATTTTATGTTTGTTGCCACCATTGAAGTCCTACACAGGTATCTGAAACAGGTACCTGAAACATAAACAAAGCCTTTAGTCCCCAATACAGTAGATTCATTGAGTCAGTGGAAATTTGGTCTGTCAACAAACTTGAATAAAGCTTCTTTTATTCAATAGGTGTATTTTAGTTGTGACTGACACTGAATTTAGGCTTGAATTTCCTAAATGATTGGGCCAACAAGGCAAGAAAATCAAAACAGAATTGCTCAGTGGATTCCCCAAATTCCTTTCTCAGATTTTGAAAGTTCATTGTCCTGAAATAGCTGGTCTCTGTTGTCATGCCACCAAAGGGATACTTTTAAGCCTGCCTATTCATCTGTACCAGTTTCCTTATTTTGAAAACATCACTATGTATGCTGCAGTTTCTCTTGCACTATGTGCATTAATGCATTTTCTTTGTAGGAAATATGGGGCTATCAACATAAGTGACAGTGCTTAATTAAAACACTGTTTTTAAAATAAAAAACACAGCAGTTAAAACAATTCTGTACTATCAAATTTCAGTTTGAGAAAACTGAAACTTCTTCCTCAGATTGTCACTTGATAATTTGCAGTATGTCATTTGAACATACAATGCTGAAATCAGTTAAACTACCCCCCCCCCCGCATTTAATCTGATTTTATCCTGTCATGATGAAGAGGATATATATCCCAATTTGTAAGAGATATTGTTCCTTTAGTCTGAGAAATCAGAAAAAGGACTGTGATTTTTCTTTCCCCGAAGGCAGCCATTTCCAGACTATTTCAGCCACACAGGGTTTACTGTTTACTGATAGTTTTTCTTTCTGCCTCTTAGGCAACAGGTATTTCCAGCAAACATATCTTGGTGGCAATCCTGCCAGGTTTACCCACATCAGCTGAGCTCTTTATTTTGCCCTATAACGATGCAACAGGAGAAGACAGACAAACAGCAGAAGATCTCCAGCAGGTATCTATTCCTTTTTTATTGTGGTGTTGGGAGAGATTGCCTTTTATCTACTGTGAAATCAAATGGCTAAAGTTGAGAATTTCAAGGAAAAAGTGAAGGTAACACAAATTTCATATTAACTTTTTTTTTCCATTTGTAGAACTGCTCATCTGCATGATAAACTTCAACAGTAGGAAGTGCCTGTTTCTGAGTTAGACAAGGTTATGTCTGACACATATACTGACAATGATAATATATTATATAGGATCAAAGGAATAACCTAATGGAACAATTTAGCAATAAAATAGTGATTGCAAGAAGGCACAGAATACCACATCTTAATATGGGGAGAAAAACTCACAATTGTCATAATTTATTTAAAGATGTGAGAAATAAAGCCTAGTTGTTGGGTATATTGTTGTGTGTATTTTCATAAACTAAATCCACATTTAGATGTGAACAACAAGTTGGCAGAAAGGATTTTCTTTCGCTCCTTTCTAAAAAAACAGCCCTTTCAATGCCTACATAGAAGACTAAGAAATTTTCAACTGTGGTACAAGGTAGAATCTGTGAAAACCTACAGGATGATATATAGAGTCCCTCCACCCACAAAAGTAAGATATTTGGATCCAATCCATTCTCTCATAGAAGGAGGATCAGCTGTACAGTGACCTAAACAATGAAGTATGTAGAGAGATCTTGTAGCACCTTTGAGACTAACTAAAGAAAGACATTTGCAGCATATGCTTTTGTAGACTTAAATCTACTTCCTCAGATAGTCTACGAATGCTCATGATGCCAACCTCTTTCTTTAGTTAGTCTAAAGGTGCTATAAGATCTCTTTACATATGGATTCTACAAACTAACATGGCCATATCTTTGGATTCTAAGGTTTGTATACGTATTCACTAACTGTAAGAAGTTCATATGAAGACGGATGTCTCATAGATGTGAACAGAAATTCAGGAAATTTTCTGCAAAATTGTCTACTGTCCTGTCTTGAATGAATTGAGATGAAAGTGTATACTTTAACGATATTCAGATTTATCCAGCAGTTGATGGAGGGATTCTAGGGGGGTTGGAATTGTCCAAACCAAGTACAATTTGTTTTAGAAATCACTGCTTTTAGAATTGCATGCATGAATTTGTTTGGCATTTTCTTTTTCAAAAACTTAATAATGTTTATTGAATTTTTTTTGAAAAAACATACAGAAACATAGAAGACATATGAACACACAAGAACTTACTGAAAATTAACAAAACATTGACATCTTCAAACCAATAACAAACACCTCCATTATGATCCCTTCCTCCACACATCAGAACACATTCATGACATAATTATACTTACTACTCCCCTTTCCACCATCATTTAAAATTAAGACATCCCTCCCTTGTTTGAAATTTAAAAATCAATGCTTTTAGAAATATATGGATGAATTTGTTTGGCATTTTCTAAAAGTTCAAAATTTAATCATTATCTAGATAAGATCATTATTTCCCCCCAGTATGTCCAGCTATCAATGCTATTAGATTTAGCAGTTTTTAGAAGCACATATAAATCTATCAACTTTAGCAAGCAGATACTTTAATTTGTTAAAAAGAATGATCTATAAAATTGAGAACAAAATTGATCACTAAGAATTAGTTGATAGATTTTCTTTCTCATGAACATGAAGATTGCATTTAAAACCAACATTTGGAAATGTTGAAAATGTTTACAGTCAAATCTGTATTCTGACATTTCCTCAGATTTAATATGCTTTTGGTAGTATTTCAGTCCATGCAAGCTTTATTTTAAACCCCAGTGGCAAAGCAGAAATCACCCCCAGTTTATGATTTATATTTGTTTTGACCCTTTCATTTTTATCCTGCTTTACAAACAACTTATCTTTGTACATTTCCCCCCATACTAATAACAAGAAGGAATGAAGATTTACTTCCATGCAAAGCCCTTCCCACCAGCACAAATAGCAAATAAATGCAATACACAGATCCTTAGATTTACAGCCAACCCAACTCACCCTCAGCACTTGGCTTTTTATTGAATTTCACAGATCATTATATTGATATTTTTCCTCTATATTCCCAAGCACTGTGTGATCATATAATATTGTACCTCTAGCACTGTTGTCATCAGAAACCTTTATAGGAAGACAAGAGCAGTTTTGCTTTAAAGAGGGATTGCACTGTCTCAAGCGTTTCATGAAGGGAGAAGATTGTAATTGCTATGTTACAGGAACTGATTCTTTCTTTATGGTTAAACATTTCCCACAGTGCCATTCTGGTTTGCCAAGACACAAAGATCTGCATACATTTTATTTTGTGAAATTCACACCTCATTTCATAATTTCCCTCTTGATGTTGGCATTTTGTTCTCAGATACCTAACTTCTCTAATTCCCAGTGATAGAAGCAAAGTTTCTTGACATCTTCAGCAATTAAAAATGTAGAATGACATAGAAAGCCACTATTAAACTGCACATTTGTGTTTTTTAAAATTAAACTTTCATTAAAATGGCTTCAGTAAGGTAGACACTAAGCAGCAGCTGATGGACATGTTCTTTTGCTTTCACAATGGCATATCTACTCTTTTTATTAGGTACCTTGGAATTTTGTGTTAATTAATTGAAAGTGTACATTACTATATACAATCAGTAATACTTTTACAAATATGTTTGTTGTAGACAGAAACTCAACTGAGTATGTATTGCACAAAATTCATGTTCTTCCTTCCACAAAAAAATCCACCTTAGTTAGTACGTATCACAGGAATTCATGATGGGTTAAAAAACAAGCTATGTGCAGTAATGATTTCCCTATTATAGCCAACTGTAAAGGAATATGTGATAATCTGCTCTGAAAAAATATATCTATCATGACTAGGTAGAGTATGCTCTCCATACTCCGAGCCAGAAAAACAGCTGAAACATTTTTTTCTGTTTTTCAACAGGTTCTGGGTTCATGGCCATAAATAAAGCAAGTGCTAGGGGGAAAACTCCCCTAATTTTGTCCTTCCCTTTCAATTTATGAACTGTAGGGCATGTGATACAGGAGTCTAGTATCTGTTTAGGCAGTGCTAGATTTCATGGGTGAGTTCTACAGATCTTGATTACAGCAAATAAGTGAATATCATGTACCACTCACTATCAAAGGCTTTCCAGTATATGGTGCAGTCTCCTCTCTCTCCCACAATGGACTGTATTGAAATCAGTACTCTGTGTGGTCATCTGAATCTACCTATAGCCATTTTAGGTTACTTTTAACTTTCTTGGTGTTAAGAATCTGAACCATGTCCAAAAGAGGGCGACTAAAATGGTGAAGGGTCTAGAAACCATGCCCCATGAGGAATGACTTAGGGAGCTGGGGATGTTTAGCCTGGAGAAGAGAAGGTTAAGAGGTTAATGATAGCCCTGTTTAAATACTTGAAGGGATATCATATTGAAGAGGGAGCAAGCTTGCTTTCTGCTGCTCCAGAGAACAGGACCCAGAACAATTGATGCAAGCTCCAGGAAAAGAGATTCCACCTCAACATTAGAAGGAACTCCCTGACAGTAAGGGCTGTTTGACAGTGGAACAAACTTCCTCAGAGTGTACTGGAGTCTCCCTCCTTGGAGGTCTTTAAACAGAGGCTGGCTGGGCATCTGTTGTGGATGCTTTGATTTAAAGTTCCTGCATAGCAGGGGGTTGGACTGGATGGCCCTTATGCTCTCTTCCAACTCTACGATTCTATGATCCTTAGGCTGCACTATACAGCAGAGTTCATAGCGGATAACAAGGGTATAAAACATATGGTTACCAGCTGGGGATGCTTTACCTGCAGATCCTGTGTTGAGTAAGGGGTTGGACTCAATGACCCATGAGGTCTCTTTGAACTCTGTGATTCTATGATGATTTGAAATGAGCATTCCTAGCTATTTTAAAAGGAATCCCCCATATTAAATTTAATGACCTGATTTGCTTTCAAATTTTGGTAACACAGCTGTGGGTTGTAGGGTGGAATTGGTATAAGATCTGCTGAAGTTACATACAAATATCAAATTTTTGAAAAGGCAGCTATGAGTTGTAGAGGAGAAATTGGCATCAGACCTGGTAAGTTGCCTACATGCATCATATGTCCTTGCTTGGGGATGAATCTCACTGAACATGGTGGGATGTACCTCCAAGGACAGATATGCATATAATTGTGCTGTTAAACCCAAAGAAGGTCTAAAAGAGCAAGGTGGCATCTATATCTTATCTGTATATTTCTGAGTGCGCTCACATGATTCATTAGCAATGAATTAACTAGTATGCATTCAGCATTCATTGTGTTGACCTACTGTCATGCAGTATTGTCGCACCTCTAATTGAAATGCATCCATATAGAGCAGGGGTCGGCAACCTCTGGTCCGGATGCGGCCCGCGGAGGCCTTTCCACCGGCCCCTGCTCACTCCTGCCGCTGATTGTGGCTTTTTGCCTCTCTGAGCGCCGCCATTTTATTTCTCAAAATGGCGGCAAAGTCTCGTGTGACTTTTCCAGTGGTTGTGCGAGACTTCACCGCCATTTTGTTTCTCAGAATGGCGGCGGCCTAGAGGCGAAGTCTCGCACGACCACAGGAAACCTCTAAGAGGCCCACTGCGGCCGCCGGAGCCCTCGAACAGGGCTTTGGCGGCGGCAAAGGGGCCGGCAAAGAGGAGGAGTCCTCCAGCGCTGGTGGCCCCTGCTGGCTTTTTTGCCAGCCTCTGATGGGGCCAGGGGCCCCATCAGGGGCCGGCAAAGAGGGGGAGGCCTCCGGGTTGTTTTCTGAGGGACAACAACCCGGCCCCCGGCTCAGAAAGGTTGCCTACCCCTGATATAGAGTGACAACAAGAAAATGCTTTATGCAAAATATTGTAGACTGGAAGATATGCCAATTATAAAAGAAGTGGGTGGGGGGAGTGGTGTATGACAGGTAATGAGGGTAGTATTGTGCATGCAAAAGGAAGAAGCCAGAAAATAAAATGTGTTGGTGGGACAACAGTTCCTCCTTACCAAAGAACTGTTATTGTGGAGCAACAGACATACTTAGTGGATTAAAAGATCAACATTTAAAAGTAATTTAAGTATTTTAGACAAACCAGGTACCTAAAGAAAACAGCCTTAGCTCTGTAACTCTGCCAACTCAGATACTAATTTACTGGAAATATTATAGTTCTGCTGAAGAGGACTCTCTCTCTCTCTCTCTCTCTCTCTCTCTCTCTCTCTCTCTCTCTCTCT
>NC_056524.1:206354915-206475883 GCF_019175285.1 Sceloporus undulatus
GTGTGTGTGTGTGTCTGTGTAGAGGACCAGGCATTTTACCAAAGGTTATCACAAGATAGCAAAAGAGGCAAAAGAAGTGTGCCCATTGGGAACCATTGACACCATGCAATATGCAGATACTTAATAGCTCTGTGCTTGTCTAGAGATGGATTGTTGTTATTGTACAATATCTGCTGTCAGGTCAGCTTTGACTTGATGGTGAACTTAGGTGTGAGAAGCCTGCAACTGTTTCCCTTATTAAGAGCCCTGGTCATCACTAGCAGACTTAGGTCTGTGACTTTCTTTACTTAGTCAACCCATCTGTAATATTATCCTTCTTTTCTATTGCTTTCAACAATTCCTGGCATTATTGTCTTTACATATTTTCTCATAGTATGCACAAAGTATGATAGCTACAGTTTTGACATTTTGTAATCTAGTGACAGTTCAGGCAGCATTTGCTCTGAAATGCATTTATTTGTCTTTGTTGGAGGTGTGTAAAGCTCTGCTTCAGCACCACATTTCCCTGTTAGCTATCTTGAATGTCCAGCTTTCTTCATGGTCTAGATATAAACAGATACATATCAATTTCACATATACACAGTATCTTCATGAGCACCCAATTGTTTTCATGCCTATCAGGGGATTTAGAAAGTGAAAAGGTTATATTTTATATTTAAGAAAATCACAAAATATGTTTGTGTATTTCCCCAAAATGTATGCATTTTACTCTAAAATACACTTTTGCAAGTGCATGTATTTCACCAAAATTAGGTATTTCCTATTTTTAACCTAATATACATATATTTGTAACAATGTGGTATATTTTAAAGCTCAAAGCTGTATTGCTAAATTCAGAGGCGTGCAAAAATCTGAAGTATAGCTGCTTTCTGATGCATGTTTTGTTAGGGGTTTGTGAATCAGATCATTATACTTACATATGTAAATCAAATAAATTCCTCCAGCTTGCACATGGCTAAATTAATTGCTATCTCACAATGCTTGACTGCTTCACATGACTTCCTACATGCCAGAACATGCTCCAATGAGCTGTCAAAATAGGTATCGCTACAAACAGAAGACACCAGATAGGTACTGTATTGTATAGTTGGCCCTCCATATCCACATATTTTTTTATCCATGGATTCAACCATCCACTGCTTGAAAATATTTTTAAAATATTAAATTTCCAATATGCATTTTCCATAAGGAACATCATTATACTCTGCTATAATGGAACTTGAGCATCAATGAATTTTAGTATCCATGGCAGGACATGGAACCAAACTCCAGGGAATACCAAGGGCCCAGTGTATTTGTCTATTTATACCTTGCCTTTTCCCAACACTGAAAATCAATCATTGGTCAGAATAACATATATTGACTGGAATCATATTGGTGACATACATATGCATACAACTTGTTTTGGCTGTTGCATGAGGAGCTGCCTGTCTGGGACAGAGGGAAGGGGGGCAACT
This sequence comes from Sceloporus undulatus, assembly GCF_019175285.1. NCBI lineage: Eukaryota > Metazoa > Chordata > Lepidosauria > Squamata > Phrynosomatidae > Sceloporus > Sceloporus undulatus. The sequence continues at coordinate 206,356,373 of NC_056524.1, forward strand.
AGGCAATAAGCAGCATTTATCCCAGTTCTAGGTCTGGTGCTAAGAAAGAGAAATGAGGTCAATTTCCCAGAGCTCTAAGATTTTCTTTCCTCACCCCTGTGGTACTGCTTATTGCCTCCTTCTGCCCAACCCATGGCCAATAAACAGTTGCAGTAGTGCCTGCTTGGGGTGTGTGAGAGGTGCATGGAGCTATACTTGTGGAGTGTTACAGTTTGCACACTCCAGTATAGAATTTTGAGTATATATTTTCTAATCATTTGACTGAGGTACACTAGTGAAATTTCTCAGTTCAACCGACCTGGAATAGTAGACTAAAATAATTCAGGTGGCTTGCATCTTTCACATCTGAATCACTCTTCAGACTCAGCTACTACTGTCTCTGGTATCTCTTGTTCTTCTGAAATAACCATGAATAGGTGGAAGGCTTGAAACTACCCTCCAGCAATGTGGTTTGTATAGCTTATGGCATGACAGTGATAATGAATCTTTGAATTGTTGGAGTCAGTAGGGAGCACTAGAGAGAAGAACAGTTAACTACTTTTGTTATGAGCAGGGATTCTGAAAACTTTTATCAGGTTAATATTTCATTCAGTAAGACTTTGTTGTTAAGAACCATGTGGAAGCTAAGGGAAAGGGGAAGATGTGATAAAGAATGGGTTGGTTTTTTTACAACTGATGGCTTTCAGATTTTATGGCCTCACCATCATGTGAGACATTGTTTTGTTTTTGAGCAATTAGAAATAGTGTTTAGCTGAGCTCAGATCACTCAGTTGTTTCTTATCTAATGCCATCATTAATATTTAATCTGATAACTTTTCTATATGTATTTTTCCTTGTATTGTAGAAAGAGAAAGTTGTAAAAATGTGGTCTTCGTGTGATTGTACATGAAATTACATTAAAGATCTTTTGGCTGCTCAGTGTGCATAGCATGGCTTTGACCTGTTTTGACAGGATGTGCAAAAAAATGTTTGTTTGTTTTTATTTTTAAAACGTGATTGTTTCACTCTTGTTTCAAGAGTCTCTGTGTGTGTGTGTTGTGTGTATGTGTTTATAGGGGAAAGTAATCTAGGTACAACCATAGACATAAAGACATCACTGTTGCTTTTGTAAGGTTTTATCATGCATATCCTGACTAAATACACAGAGGGTAAAAGACTATAAAGAGCAGAATAAAATAATGGCTGCATCAAACTGAACATGTTTCTGTTCAATAAATAATTTTATAAAATTTCCTTAGTTAAGTATAGCAAAAGTTGGTAGACTGATTTTTTTTATTTCTAAACATCTTTTAAAGTGAACCAGATCAATTCATTTTTTTTTCAAAAGGCACAGATCAGAATACAGTGAACTTTAAAAGTGAATGTGTCTTTGATTTTTCTATTGCACTTTGCATCTTAAGAATGCATATTTTATGGACTCAGATGAATACAAATGCATACAATTTATATTCAGAGTTTTAGAAAATGTGGAAAACTAGACACACATGAAACTGATAAGAACTGCAAACAGACTTTTGAATCAATCCCTAAATTAAATATGGAATGTAGGATAGAAAGAATTAGAAGAAAACTAAAAGCATAGAACAGGTGAAACTGTCTTCCACACAGTTGGTATGCACACACGATTCAAATGTAACATTTTTTTTTAAAAAATCTACTAATGAGAGCACCACAATAAACTGTTGTAATTTTAACACATCTTGTTCAAGATAGTAGGATGTACTAAAACAATCTTTTCTTACAATAGACAAGCAGCTTTTAATTGCCACGAGAGGGCAGTATAATACCAACTCACACAGAGACACAGCTGCATATGAATTCAGACTCTGTTATATCCATATACTACCATCTTCATTCAAACCCATATTATGCTGGATTGGAATACTGTGATGAAATAAAATTTTCCATTGAAACTCAAGACTGAATGTTTCAAAAGTGATATATACATTTCATTTCTGTGTCAAAACTTTGGATGTATACAAAAGATAAGGCATGGGTAAAATGTTTGTGCAAAGGCAGGACTACTGTTGAACATAAAGAAAACAATTATGACAATGGATTCTAGACAAATTCAACCTAGACAATGACGAAACAGAAGTAGTAAAAGAGTTCTCATACCTGAGATCAAACATTGATAGAAACGAGGACTGCAGTCAGGAAATCAGAAAACGATTAAGAATGGGGAGGGCAGCTATGAAAGAACTAGAAAAGATCCTAAAATGCAAAAATATACAATCAAGCACAAAAGGTAGAATCATCAAATTGTATTCCCTATTACCAGGTGTGGATGTGAGAGCTGGACAATTGAGAAATGAGAAAGGAAGAAAGTCAATTCATTTGAGAAGTGTGCTGGAGGACAGTGCTGAGGATTCTTGATGTACACCGCTTTGATCATTGGAAAAGCGGTATATAAATAAAGTATTATTATTATTATTATTATTATTATTATTATTATTATTATTATTCTGTGGACAGCCAAAAAGACAAACAAATGAGTCCTAGAACAGATCAAGCCAGAAATGTCCCTGGAATCCAAGATGACAAAACAGGCAGTTAAACTTTAGACACATTGTGAGAAGGTACGACTCATTGGAAAAAATAATAATGCTAGGAAAGGTGGAAGGATGTAGAAAGAGAGGAATGCTGCATGCTATATGGATGGACTCTATTAGGGGGTCATGGGTTTGACTTTGCAGAAACAAAGCAGAGCAGTGGAGGAGAGGAGAGGAAGTCTTGGAGATGTCTCATTCACAGGGTCGCCATGGGTCAAAATCAACTTGAGGGCAGTTAACAACAGCAACAAAAGGTAGAAGTGATTTTTCTGTACATATATTTATTCATTGTTAGGATTTATATGTCACCTCTATGTCTTATTGACACTTAGGGTGTCTTATGTATGTTTACTCAGTCCATTAGTTTTCTTAATCCAAAATATAGGATTATTTGCTCAATAGAACCATTTTCTGTTATAAAATATTCTAGCATGTATTGATTTGCCACCAGAAAATTCTATAATGGCTGTATCTGTAATGAGTGCTATAAAGTATTTCCCATTTAAGCCTCACTTCCTGTTTAGCATTTTGATGTCCAGTTCAGTATGAAAATTTAATATGGGTGCCCGGATTCCTTCTAGGCCTCATTTCCTAGTTCATGGAGCTATAGAAAAACACATCCATTTGCAGCCATTAGGACTGACCCACTTGGAAAATGTACACTATAAAAGAAATCCATACTAGTTTCATACTATCAATACTGCAAAGGAACTTTTCCCCATTAAAGTTCAGCATTATTGATAGTTCAAAATACTGGAATAGAAATATTCATTTACATTGATATTGCTTTATTGAATCAGCTTAAGGTAGATATACTCCAATGGGAAATTGTTGTGGAAATCTAGCGAAACAAATGGGAATTGAATCAGAATGCAACACAAATGTCACGGAATACATTTTGTTTCATTTCAATGAGACTTTAGAAAGGTAGCCTCTGCAGAGTGCAAACTGTGTTCCATCTCAGTCAGAGCTATTACAGTATACAATCTCTGAGGAAATGCTTTAGGGGGACATATTACTTGAATTATTACAACTATTTTCACCAAACACAAGAAATGAGAACAACAGACACTAAGCTGATTTCATTTCAGTGTTGGCCAGCTATATAGCATATGTACGAGAATAATACAATATAAATCTTACCCGTTTGACCCCAGATGTTTTGCTATATGAAGCATAGCTTCACTTTGTTAGAACCAGCATGTCAGAATGACTGGCTATAGTGCCTGGCTTCATATTCCTATCCTCCATACTTAACACCTCAGTATTATAGTTCTCATCTTTGTAAAATATTCCTTTTGATTAGAATATAATCTATCTCCAAAATAAGTTAAAGCGGACACAATTTTTAAAATAATATTAATATTTTCTGTCCCATTTCAAAAGATGTTTGCTTATGTAGAAAAGGAAGCTTTGTTTGGGTCTTCTCTACAGGGTACTCACTCAGAAACCAATCCTTGGTCTCCAGTCACTCCCCTTGCCCTACTCATTTCAACCCTTTCTTGGTTTTAGTAATTGTTGTTGTGTGCCTTCAAGTCATTTCCAACTTATATCACAGGTGTATCTGTGCCTTAGAATGTCTGATTCACACCAGGTCACCCAGTGGGTTTCCATTGCCAAACGGAGAATCAAGCCCTAGTCTCCAGACTCGTAGTCCAACTCTTAAACTACTACATCATACTGGCTCACAAGATGACATTAGCCCTGGAGAAAAAAGATGTGATTTATGATGGGTTCAAATTGGTAATGTTGTAAAGAATATCTTTTTAAACTATTTATATGAATGATTTTCAGAACAACGTTTGAATAACAAAACAACAAAGGTTCATTGACCGACAGAAAATCTTGCATGTAGCTAGGTCTATAGATTTTAATGTAATAACTCAGTGAAAGTAAGAACATTTCCCTGAACTCTTTTCTCAGTATATCACTACATTCTTGGCTCTCATCTAACTACACTCTGTTTCTATCTGACTATTTTATCCATTCCTTTCTACAACCCTATCTCTGGTCCAAAACATACTGCAGAAATAATCCAGTTTGAGACTGCTTTAACTGCCCTGGCTCAATGCTAGGTAATTCTGGAACTGTAGTTTTGGGAGTCATTTAGTCATCTGTCAGTGTGCCACAATAAACTACAATTCCTGGGATTTCCTAGCACAGAGCCAGGACAGTTAAAGTGGTCTGAAACTTTAAAGCGGCCTGAAACTGGATTATTTCTGCAGTGTCTTTTGGACCTCTGTTTCCAAGCAGCCCTATCTGACAGCTGAACAGTGAATCATCTTCTTTTATATTATTTCCTTTGCAAACCCTCCCTTTCTAAGCATTCCAATAGCAATGAGTGGCTCCATTTTGACCGTGGAAACTTGGATTTAACCCTTCTTCACACTAATGTTGGATAGGTTAATCATAGTCATATTTTAAACGCCCAAATTCAGGTGTTTTGGTAGGATGCTGTGTAAGAGAGAGATAGAGAGTCATGTTTTATTCAGGTGTGATAACATGTAGTGAGGCAAAAATAATCTATATTCAACCAAAACTACACCAGTCCTCAAAATCATTTTATTTTCTTTTATTATTGTATATTAAAATCCCAACATTTTATTTTTACAAATTATTTGTTACCATTATGCATTATATGCCCATTGATGAGAAAATGATAAAGAATAGCTTCTGTTACAAAAATGTCCCCCCCCACACACACACACCTTATGTCTAATTTTGCAGATGAAGTAGATAAAGTCAATGAAGCTATGTGGAGGACCAAAACTAATTCACATAGTTAATTATTTTCGCTGGAGAGACTCTTGATGACTCTAAATTAGGTGTTGGGATGTGGAGTGGTATCATGTTCAGCATTATTCTTCTAATCTATGAAGCAATACGAACAATGTAGTGGAGCTATCTGAAATACATATGGGCAGTTGAATCTTATATACGTGTTATTTTAATCCCATTCACTGCCACAAGAATGCAATAATTCATAATATTACAAATACATTAAAATCCTCTTTTGCATATAACTATTAATTTATTTTTTTTAATTATAGATTTAAATTTGGAGTGCAATCCATCAGGACTTTCTTCTGGGGTTGGCTACAGGGAGCACAACCTTGTTGTCTGGCTGCTTCTGGGCACAAATAACACAATTGACATGAATCTTCAGAAAACCTGAACTTGAGCCATATAGAGCTGTATAAGTCATAACTAGTATGTATAAAGCTCTATATGGCTCAGGTTCAGGTTTTCTGAAGGAATATATGTTCTCATAAGATCATGCTTCTTTTTGAGATCTTCTGTGGAAGCCCATCTGCCTGCCCCACTACCCTCACAGATACATCTGGTGGGAGCACAGGAGATGGTTCCTGCTCATTTCATTGAGGCTTGCATAAAAGAACTAGTTGTTTGTGTAGGTCGTGCTAATACTTTTTCAGTTGGCAACTTCTAGTCTTCCTAATTGGTCCTTTGCACTTTTCTTTTCCAAGCCATTCATATTGCTATTTTTTCCTAATCCTCTCTTAGCTTTTCTCTTTCATTCACTGGAAACATGAAGGGGCATATCACTCCTGCATGTACCCATAGAGACAGCTCCGAACAGATCATTTTGAAACTTATCTAGTGAGTAAAAACTATATTTTGATAATCACCATGATTTATGCATACATTGCTATGTACAGAAAACTCTTAAGTATATTCAATTTAGGGGCTGAGCAGACTGACAGGATAAAATGGCTCAGTCCTGGGTTTTCTGAAAGCAGGTAGAAGCCCTGCTGTCTGCATGGCCAGCTCTGAAGGCGGGCTGAACCCATGGGCTGTCTGCAGCCATCCAGCCACAGTGCTTGGAAGGATTTTGCTCCCCATGATGCATGCACACCATCACACTAACACTTCACCTGTGACCACCAGTTACCTCCCTCCTCCCACCCAGCTGCCATATCATTGTGACTGGCCACATAATCACATGTGCAATATATCACATGTACAGTGTATCAGTGGCACAGCATAATAGGTGGCAAAGCACAATCATACATGCCCCCTTCAGCACCCCTTCACCCTATGCTGCCTGTTGGACTGCCTGGATTGTATATATTGTAATTATTGGTAGGTCACTGTTTCTCATACTTTTGTGTTTTTGCTTTCTCGCAGTTCCCTATTGGCACCATGCTGTTTATATGTATGTGCAATAATGCACATTTTCTGGGATAAGGCAGAGTGTTGAAGCTTCTTTTTGCTCTGTTTTTTAGCCCCAGAGTGCAGATTTGTGTCATTTATCAGCCAGTTTTCCCTTGTACACCATCTAAACTGTGTGGCTTCAAGTCTCTTTGAAGCCTCTTCATTTTGCCAATGCAGACAACACGTCAAATTCTTATCCAGGATAACGTTGCTTTGTTAAACTTGTAAGTTTAGTTTGTAATACTTATTCCAGCTTGGATAATGTCTCAACCCATTTAATGGATAACAAATGGTGCTCTGAAGCATTGGTTCCTAACCTTGGCCATAGTGACTGGAAACTGTGGGATCTGCAGTCAAACAACATTTAAGAACCCAAAGTTTGGGACCCACTGTTTAAAGAGCTTTTATTTTTTTTTCCCATAGTGGTAATTTATTATTATAAAATCCTTTATTCATCTTGACCCATATTGATAGAAGTGCTTTCCTTATAGGATGATTCAAAAAACCCTTTGCTTCAGATTTTGCTTGATCTTTGTAAAAGAGGTGAGCATGCCATCCTTTTTCCAAATCTGCCCCCTCAATGCTCAGTAGGTCAGTATTTTCTAGTTTTACCCAATCTTTTAACCACATTAATTTACTGGCCCACATATACAATTTTAAATCAGGCATTACACATCCCCCTCTTTCTTTACTATCTTTTAGCACTTCCCACTTTATTCTTGATTTCCCTCCCTTCCAAACAAACTTTCTCAACTCCTTTTCCCATTGTTCTATTACACATGCCCTTATTATAATTGGAAGATTGTTAAAAAGAAACAAAAACTTAGGAAGGATGGCCATTTTAATAAACGCAATTCTACCTAAGATAGATAAATTTAATTTGTTCCCCTTTAATAAATCATTCCGTATTTCCTTCCATTTTGTTTTATAATTATTCTCAAATAATCTTAAGTTGTTATTTGTTAACCATATGCCCAGATACTTCACTTTCTTTACTATCTTGCAACCTATCTTTTTTGCTATTTTTCCTTCCTCTTCCTTGCTTAGGTTCTTAACTAGAATGTTTGTTTTATCTTTATTAATCCTAAGGCCCGCAAATTTACCAAATTCCTTTAAATCATGCATTAAATGTTCAACTCCTTTTGTGGGATTTTCCACTATCGCCACCATGTCATCCGCAAAGGCTAGGATTTTCTTCTCTTTTCCCTTTGTTCTAACCCCTTTGATTTTATCATTAAACCTAATGATGTTCAGCAGAATCTCTACTGTGTTGATAAAAAGCAATGGAGAGAGAGGACACCCCTGCCTGGTCCCTTTGCTTATTCTAAATTTCTCTGATTTAAAACCGTTTATTCTTACTCTGGCACTTTGATACCTGTAGATTTGTTCAATATATCCCAAAATTCTAGCACCTATATTCATTCTTTTTAAGACCGCAGTCATGAACTTCCATCTAATATTATCGAACGCCTTCTCAGCGTCGATAAATATCAACGCTAACTTCTTGTTTCTGTTCTTGTTGTAAAACTCTAGGATGTTCATTATTGTTCTAATGTTGTCTTTTGCTTGACGCTTTGGCAGAAAGCCGCTCTGTTCTTTTTTAATTATGTGGTTCAAGATAGGTTTAAGTCTCTCTGCTATTATAGATGAAAAAATTTTGTAATCCACGTTTAAGAGAGATATTGGTCTATAATTTTGCACTAAAAGGTTGTCTTTACCTTCTTTTGGGATCATGATAATAGTAGCTTCTTCCCACGATGTTGGTATTTTTTGGTCTGCTATTGTGTTGAACAATTTCTGCATTGGATTTGCTAATTCTTCTCTAAAAGATTTGTAGAATTTGGCTGTGAACCCATCGGGTCCTGGAGCCTTTGCCTCTTTTAAATTCTTAATTGCCTGCATGATCTCTTCTTTGCTTATAGGATTGCCTAATTGTTCTCTTTGAGCTTTTGAAATTGCCCCTATATCACATTTGTCTAAAAAGGATTCCAAACCTTTTGCTAATTCCCCAGGCAATTCCTCCTCATTATAAAGGTCTCGGTAATATTCCTCAAAAGCCTTAATTATAACCTCTTGATTGTTTGTTACTGACCCTCTGTAGTTAATTTCTTCTATTATATTTGTTTTTTTGTCACTCTTAAATTTTTTTGCTAGCACTTTGCTTATCTTATTTGCATATTCAAATTGTACTTGTTTTGATCTCTTCATTTCTATTGCTATTTCTTCTGTTATATCTGTTTGCATCTCTTTCTGTAACATTTTCATTTTGTTATTTAATTTTTTGTTTTGTGGCTGCATCCTTAACTCCTCTTCAATTTTTTTCAATTCAGCTTGTAGCTTATTGGCTTTTGACTGTTTAGCTTTCCGTATCTCACTAGCTCTTTGAATTAATAAACCCCTGAATACTGCCTTACTTTTAAAGCTTTTAAATAATAACAATGTGGCAGTCTAGCTTTATGAAACCATGTTCCTCAGCTACACATTCTTAGAGGCACCCACTTTAAGCAAAACTGTTGGTTGGATCTTTCCAGAGAGATGAATGTCAGAGAGAAAAGAAGTCTAAATTATACTGTAGGTTTCTTTTCACCCCCTCCCCACCCTATGCAGTTTCTAATAGAAAATACTTTTCAAAGAATGCATTTATTTTTGCCCTTACCATTCCAGCCATGTAGATTGGAGGGCACAGATCATATCTTGTGCGCAATGACCTCCAATTTCTTTATTACTCCTTGAGCGCAGATCATATCACTGTGGCTGCCATCCAAGACACTGTTTCATGTTTTGCTGATGTGCATCCAAGCTGGTGCTTCAGCCAGGGAACCATAACAGGCCACCTGTCCTTCTGGAAGATCTGGCACTTTTGTACACAGAGTTGATGTTATGGAACATTACTTATCATGGCTGTAAGTTTCCTGTTGGCCTGTTGTGACTGTAATTTTTTTTCTAGGACATTTTACATGTCAAACCTTCACTGAAGAGTATTTGTGACTGTATAAACCTTAGATACCTTCAGGCAGCTTTCAAAACTAGCATAGCAGTACTCTAGTTCACCAGGCAAGACACAAATCAGAAAGGGGGGGGGAAAGTCTTCATGAATATTGCATGTGACTTTTATGGGCCAATAATCATTATTTTTGATTGTATGGAAATGTTCTTTCTGTTTTTCATATCTGCAACTGTATTTTTTTTTATAATAGATCTTTTGGCCTTACAGTGCTTTATGTCAGAATTCTCACCATAGGTAGAAAAGGCCTGCTGTTTGAAAAGCATGAAAATTTCATCTGGATCTGGCTCAAGTTATAGTATCAAAGACTTAAATAACAAGGGACAGAATTGTAGAGGGGATTATTTAAAAATACCCTAACTGCTCTACCTTTGTCTTTGTAATTATAACTAAACATTTTTTTTAAAAAGTAGGCTTTGGGCTGAGAACAGCTTTGGAATTATATATTCCAAAGAAAGAGCTACTGAAGAGCTCTTAGTAAGGTTACAGGTTGGTGATATCTGAATGTGTGTTATATATTACAGTGTCCTTAACTTTCTTCTGAAGAAACACAAAAAAATACATTGTGTGTGCTGATGAGACTTAGAGCCCAAACAGACAGGTCAAATGTAAGAGCTTCGGGACTAAAAGGCCGGAAGCTGCACAGAAGCTGTGCTCCAGTCCTTACATATTTTGTGTCCAGCTACATTTTGTATTTTGTGAATGTGTTAACTGCCCAGCTACACCGAAGTCTGCTAGTTTTTTGTGGATCTGTTCATTCTCCAGCTTCCACACTGGGATATTTATGGATTGGAGAATGGAGAGAAGAGGAAGAGGTGTATTTTGTGTACCTGTTAATTGTCCAGCTACACTGAAGCCTACTAGTTTTTTGTGTATCTGTTAATTGTCCAGCTTCCACACTGGGATGCTTGAGGAATGGAGAACGGAGAAAAGAGGAAGAGGTGAAGTAGGGAAAAATGAGAAAGGAAGGATGAGAGAGGAGAGAGGGTATGAGAAGCAGATGACAGGATATGTGACATTTGGAGAGAATGTGTAAAGAAAATAGAATGAAGATGAACAAACATAGTTTGAGAGGATTAAGGTTGTTATGAAAGACTGTATGTTAGAATGATTTTGATGTTAATGTTAAGATGTTTGATAATATTTAAACTGTTATTTATATAGTTTGTGAAGACGAAGGCTTTCATGGTCGGCATCCATGGTTTTTTGTGGGTTTGGGGGGCTTTTATATAGTTGTTTTAATATTTTATAAATTTGTTGAAAAAAGAATCCTTTAAAAAACGGATGCATTGCAACCTAACTCAGTTATTTTTATTGGTATCAACATTAATTTCAAACTTATTTGCTTATTTCAGTATTATAAGATGGCTGCATGCATCAGGTTGGGTTTTTTTGGGGGGGGGGAAGCTTGTTACAGACAAGGGTAATTGCTCTACAAAACTATAGAAGCAGTTTGGGTTCCATATTTTTTTCTAAGGAACAGAACTCTCCATACCTACTGACAATAGACAATCCTTCAGCTGATATTATCTGCATATGCAAAAACCTGCATGATAACTGCAGGGTTTTTAATTGCTACGATGTATTTAATATCATCACTGTTTTGTAAGGAGGTGACAGGTTAGGTACTATGATATATGGAATGTTATATGGAATGGCCATTTATATACATCATCATTGTTCCTTAAACTACATTATGGGGCAAAAAAAAAATGCTGTTCTTCAAGCTACATGAATTTTCAGCTTATAAGCTAGTTTCCCATTTATTATTGAGCCAGTACACTCCTCGAAAGCAATCCGGCATATGAAATGCAGGAGCCAAAGGTATGTTAAAAATTCATTAAATATAATAAAAAGATGATAAATCTCTTACAGAGAAGAACGAAAGTCAAATAATGCATTCCCATTTGATCAGCATTACAGATTTAAACTAAATCAACAAAATTAGAGAGAGTGAAAATGGTTGTAAAATCATGAGGATATCTTCATTCCCCCACTAATAATTCCTCATTAACCTTTGAAGACTTATTTGAAAGAAATTACTTTAGGTGATTACATCATATGGTGAACCTGTTCATGAAAACAGATTTTACATAGATCTCCACCATAAGATGAAAATACTGGCCCCAATTCAGTTTATGGTTTTAAAAAAATGAGGGGAAAGTGATGTGAATTCATCTTTCTATATGTCAAAGGAACAGTTTTATTTTAAAAAGTAAGAGTATTGTTTCTTTAAAAGACAACATCTTATTTGCTAAAAATATGATAGAAGCTTTATATGTATATGCTACCTGGCAAAGGGATATAAGGCTGCCTGCCATTCATTTTGTCTGGCTTCTTTTTAGTTTGTTGTTGTTAACTGTCTTCAAGTCAATCCTGACTCATGATAACCCTTAGATGAGACATCTCCAAGCCCTCCTGTCCTCCACTGCTCTGCTCAGGTCAGGTCGTGTAGATCTGTGCTCTTGGCAACTTGAATGAAATCTAGCCATCTGTTGTCTGGTCTTCCTCTCTTTTTACTATCTTCTACTCTTCCTAGCATTATTGTTTTTTCTAAGGAGTCATGCCTTCTCATGATGTTGGCAAAGTACAACAGCCTCCATTTGATCAACCTGGTTTTCAGAGAGAGTTCTGGCCTGATCTGTTCAAGGACTCATTTGTTTGTCTTTTTAGCTATCCACAGTGTTTACAGCACTTTTTGCCAGTACCACATCTCAAGTGAGTTAATTTTCCTTTTATCCCCATCTTCACTGTCCAACTCTCACATCCATACATGGATTGGACACTTTAGTGATCAGTTGTTTATCTACAGTCTCTGTTCTGATAAATGTTTGATCCAAGGTATTGAGGGTTGTCACATAACCCATTAGTAGCATTACTATTTATCATTATCCCACACATATAGGTGCAGTGAAGAGACTGACCCATCATTTTAAAAAAAACTTTTTATGACCTCAAAATGTGATCTCACTTATTCATTAAATACACTGAAAAACATCAGCAGGCTCTTTAGGGCGGGAAATTGGGCAAAATAATGGCTATTCATATTTATTTATATTTCAGCTTCAACAAAGTTTAGAGATTTATTTCCTAATGAAAGTGGAAATCCAGTCCCGCAAATGGTGTCAATGTGCACCAAGTAGTATGAGGAGAATCCAAGTAAAGGCCTGCCAGCTGGACAGTATAATAATTGTACATTCCACACTTGTTTTCTCCACACTAGTGTCTTCATTTCACTCTCTACCTTTCTTCTGCTTATTCTGATTTTCTTTCTCTTCTTGTACCAGACAGTAGAAATTCTCATTTTTTCATATTCACATTTTCTCACATAAGTATACATATTAGCAGTTAAGAAAAAAATCACTGGACAGTTCCATTGCGCAAAGGTAAGGCAAGTTTTACTGTGGCATGGAAACAGTAGGAAGAGAAAGTTTAAGTACCATGGTGCTACCTCAAAATGAGCTGCCTTGGATGATATTTAATTGCTTCTGCTGTTGAAGAGACCTGTACTTTTGAGAAGCCCTCTTATTTCCAAGGACTATTTTTATTTCTACTAAGCCTGGCTCTACCACTGAATGACTGGACATGGCACAGCAGGTTACAGACATACACAGCATTGACACTGATAACAGTTAATTAATGCATCTTAAATACCAAATAGACACAACTGGTTTCCTGAGATGACTGTAAACACTCCCAGTCTCCCAAATATTTTCCTATATGTATACCAAATTTCAGATGTCATGGGCTCAGGGCTATGGTTGAAACAGACAAGGAGAAACACACAGCCATGCACACTTTTATTATAATATAATATTGGGTCTACATATATGATTAACGTGAGACTATATTATGCATACAATATGTAGTTATGCATAGATAGAAAAAAATTAGGACTTTCTTTTAGGACTTGCAGTTGAAGCAACTTGCAACTGTTAATAGTCACCTAATCCACTGCTGGCAGGTTAGATTGTTGGGGAAAAGAACTCAATTCACAAAGGATCCCCAGATACAACCTTACTGCAATATATAAACACATCTAGAGTTAGCTCTGCCTTTGGTCAGACTTTGGAATCTCTCTGAGGCAGCTGATTTGGGATGCCATAAAAGGGCAGTAGAGTGTTGCCAATCATATTTACATTATTATTTTTTTTATTACATTTCTGTTACCAAAGGGAGGGGAGATTTGTCAGTTGCCAAAATTAGCTGAGCAACTGGGTTCTATTCATCAGTTGTGGAGGAGGGAATATTTGCTGTTCCATCTATCACAAAATGTTTTGGACCTTCATGTCAAGAGGATAATTTCATAATTGCACTGAGGTGTTTATTTTACCCAATTTTCTTTGTAAAACCCAGTAATTGTTGCTGTCTAACATTAGACATTAATCTTGACCTTTGTGATAGTTCTTGCATTATTTTACCACTAAATTTTCTTTATTTCCTTATTCCAGATTTCAGAAATTTTGGCCCAGAGACTGAACCAAAATTCCATCCAGTTTGACTTAAAACCTGGCGTTAGAATCTTTGTTCATGCTGCCCATTTAACCGCAGGTTGGTACTGACTCCTTAACATTTCATCCCATGTTGCTAGCAAAGTTTATTATCAAGTCTTCATGGCAGTGCTATAGAAATGCTCTATTTTTTAAAATACTGGGGATGTTTTGTATTTTGATTACACTGTATTGCGAGTAGTAGTTCAACAGTAGCAACGTCAGATTTACAATACAATGTTATATGTGTCTTCTTGAATGTAAACCAGCTAATTATGTTTACTCCAATATGTATGCATGGAACTGCAGCTTCTTCAAAATAAAAATGGCATAATATTCCTTTTATGAATAGACAAGTCCCTCCAAAGGTCTGTAACAAGAAGGAACAGGTCTAGGTGGGGCTGCCCAGAAAATTATATGGTTTTACTAATTACTCCTTTTTGACTTGCAGTTGTCTTGTGGATCTTTCATTGGTCATTTCATGCAATAATTTTATCAATTTTCTCCCATCTGCAAAAGATGCAGTGCAAAGCACCCTCTGTGCAGTTTTTGAAGGCTATTAGTAGTTAAGGATTTATTGTGTGCAAAATTCGCACATTGATTTTCTGTGTGCAGAAAACAACAGTTCCAGAGAGGGAAACAACATGCATTATTTTTTCTCAGAATAAGTAACAAACTGCAAAGGTTCTCATCAGTCCAAGATTCTCCTTGCCAGGGTTTCCCAACACCCAAGACACACTTTTTTCTTAATCATTTTTCAAACATCTATAAATATTATTTCTGTCCCTAGTCTTTAAGTTGTTTCAAGATTGCTATTTCTATTGCAAGACACTAGCTTGTGATTAGAATAAATACATATGTACAGTTTTATTCCTTGGTTGTGTAGATACTATTTCCAAGTAAAGAGGCCTGGACAATTTCATAGCCCCCAGAGTGTACCTCTTCAGAAGAATTTTTTGTTCTTACTGCCTCCAAACTGCCATAAAACTTCCTTGCTTCCATAGTGCAACTCTTCTCACCTAATGGTATTGTAACTACAAGGTGTGTGTGTGTGTATGCCTGTGTGTAGTAATATTATAGAAAATAGAAGCTGAGAATCAAAGCTGAAGTATCAGTAAGACAGGCATGCTCTTTCCAAGACATGCTGTCAGTATATAAGATGACAGCTTTACTAGATTATTTTCACACTTTCTCATCTTGTAGCTTCAGACCAGCTCATTTTGCAAGAACACTGTACCTACTTTTTGATTGGCTTATTCATTATTACACTAATCAAGTCTGATTGGAAATAACAAGGTTGTGAGTAGGTTAAGTCAGGGAGAGCATATTAGTCTAGTTTCTAATACTGGTTTGTCAGCAGTGGCAGAGAATCATATTTGCATATGAAACATAACATAAATCCCAAATGTCATTTGGATTTGGGCAATTTGTCTCAACCAAATTGACTAATTTCCAAACTGAAAATCAGCTTTGGCTCTCACAACCCAAATCTGGATAGTAAACCTATGTTTTGCTTATGAGGATTCCAATTTCATCAGTGAGATATGAGTTCTGTTGTCATTGTCCAAAAGCAATGCCTTTCAGGAAACTGAAACTTAAACATTTTAAATGGGAAGGAGAAAAGCTTCCCAGTTCTGAATGTAGATACTTTAACTGTCATTGATAATATGATGGTGCTGTTGAGTCTTTTTCTCATTTCTCATTCCTTGCTAGCTAATTAGTAAGACTTTTGAATATCACAGAGTGAGGGCAGGTCAGATGAGTTTCACTTGCAGGATTGTGGCATTTATATTCGATAAGGTATAGCAAAATTGATGTCAGTTTTCTCGGAATATCTTTTAAAATCCATCAACACAGCTCCATTTGTGCCATTTCTAATATGTTAGATAAACTCCATTTTAAATACATGATCCTGAATGCATTGTGTACAGAGATCCCACTGACTTCCTTGGGGTGTATGAATGAAAAATGGGTGTACTACATCCCTTGTTTTTTCAGATTTTGACATGATAACAATATCCCTGGCAGCAATAATTTTTAATAATTCTATTTCCTATCAAAAATATATATTTCAAGTTTCCTGTTGCTTACAATGGCTACTATAGGATGCAAGTTGAATCTAAGGAGCTGTTTGTGAAATGTGAACTTTTGTCTTTCATCAAAATGATATATTCAAAAGATAAACTGATAGTGACATGTGAGAAAACAGGGAGTTTTGCATGTCAGTCATTTCCTGCTCAGCTGTGGGACCCCCTTGGGGACCTTAGGCAAGTTACATTCTCTCTGCCTCAGGGGAAGGCAATGACAAACCTCCTCTGAAAAAATCCTGCCAAGAAAACCCATGATAGCGGTTTGCCATAAGTTGGAAACAACCTGAAGGCATGTAGCAGTCACTCACACATGTGAGCTGACCAAATTTGTTCTTTTTCACATGCAGCATGAATTGAAATGCTTTAGAATGTTGAAAGACTACTTTCCCTTGTTTGTAATAATATTTACCAAATCCACCTACATACAATATGGACAAAAAATATGTATATTTGAAACAGCATGTACATGAAATCCTTATTTATAAGAAGATGTAGACAAAGGTATTCTATTCGTTGGAAGAAAAATTCACTTGAAACATTAAATTAACAAAGGACATGAAATGTGTCCATCTGAAAAAAAAAGAGTACCAAAAATTCATAAATTTGAAAAAAAAAGGTTTAAAATGGAAACTAATTTTCTTGTGACATTTGTATAAGTCTAATAGAAACAACACTCGACAATGCAAAGAAAGATAATCTATGAAATCATACTTTAGAGATCCATCCATCCATCCTTAATATTAGATAGCACTTCAGTGGAAATACATTACACTGTTGCCTCAGATGTTGCTGTCAAATAACCACAGTACAACATGTTGGAAGTAAGGCCACAACTTTATTTGCAAACAATTGGTAGAGTTGGCACAAAGCATAAGGTCAGGATCTGTGCAATCAAACCACCCGATGTAGTCTGATTATCCAAACCGGGCACCCACCCGCTGCTTGGGATGACCTAGGGGCTAAGGAACACAACTTGACCGCAAACTTTGTCTTGCGTTCACCAATTCACAAAGCCCCTAGTCACCGGGAGGCGCTCCTGCATTCTGGCCCCCGCAATGGCCAAACGCCTGCCCTATTCACCCCCGGGTACCTATTGACTCCAAAACCAGAGCTCCATAGCCCTGGTACCACAACGTGCAGATCCTGGCCAAGTTGTGACTAAAAACACCTAACAACAGCGGTGGGTGGGCGGGAGAAGCACCAAGACTTGCTCCCTTCCACAGCTTGGCTCCGCTCTGCTCGAAGCCAAGCAACCGACTGA
Organism: Sceloporus undulatus; assembly: GCF_019175285.1. Classification (NCBI taxonomy): domain Eukaryota; kingdom Metazoa; phylum Chordata; class Lepidosauria; order Squamata; family Phrynosomatidae; genus Sceloporus; species Sceloporus undulatus. Next base: position 206,373,943 of record NC_056524.1, read on the forward strand.
GGGAAGGGGCCAGCAACATGGCCTTATATAGGCCTAGGCCCCTCCCTCCCTGCGTGCTGTGCGGGGCCCCGCCTCCAAGGCCCAGCCCACCAATGGGCAGCCTTGGAGGACTGGAAGCCCCGCACCAATGAAACCGGCTCCCAGAGCGTCGCGGAGCAGAAGGGCCGCCCCTTCCGCCCCCGCGCACCAATAGGGAGCCGGGCAAGCCACAGAGCACTCTGGGGCTTGTAGTCCAGCTGCGCCTAGCAGCAAAATGGTCTGCCCGGCGAGGCGGGCGACCGTTGCTTATGGGAAAGTCTTCCTACTAATGAGAATAATTTGGCAATGGAACCAATTGCCTTGAAAGATGGTGGGGTCTCCTTTTGTGGATGTCTTCAAAAAGAGGCTGGACACCTATGTGGAAAGCCCATTCCAACTCTATGATACAATGATACTGTAGTTTACACATATGGCTCACATTGGGTGTATTTATACATAACAGTAATCTACAGATCAATACTACATACATAAGCTACACTCACCTCCTCATCTGCACATCACAGGATGAAGACACCCTCATCAAGACATTATAAACTTTCATTTTCACTCAGATTAACCAGGTGCTGTAGATTATATTTGAGATAAAGGAACTTCCGAAACCACCTCTGAGTGTTTCTTGCCTAAAGAACTATTTTTTAAAAAAGACATGGGGTTGCCATAAATCAAGAGGAGATTTGAAGATGTGTGTGTGTGTGTGTGTGTTCATGCATGCATGCATGTGCGCACGCACACACACACACACAAATTGATTCGTCCAAACTAGAAATATATAAACAGAACCCTTCCTCCAGTCCATCTGGTGCCATCCAAGCATGGAGGGAGAGATGCAGGCCCAGCTCCATTGGGCTTGGCCTAGATTAAGAAGCTATTCAACATCTTTATCAATGACCTGGATGACAGAATTGGGAGCATACTTATCAAATTTGCAGATGACACCAAATTAGGGGGAATAGCTAATACCCCAGAGGACAGGATCAAGATTCAAAATGACCTGAATAGACTAGAAAGCTGGGCCAAAGCTAACAAAATGAAATTCAACACAGAAAAATGTAAGGTATTGCACTTAGGGCGGAAAAATAAAATGCACAGATATAGGATGGGTGACACCTGGCTGAATGAAACTACGTGTGAAAGGGATCTAGGAGTCCAAGTAGACCACAAGTTGAACATGAGTGAACAGTGTGATGCGGCAGCTAAAAAGGCCAATGCTATTTTGGGCTGCATCCATAAAAGTATAGTGTCTAGATCAAGAGAAGTAATAGTGCCACTGTATTCTGCTTTGGTCAGGCCCCACCTAGAATATTGTGTCCAATTCTGGGCACCACAATTCAGAAAGGACATTGAGAAACTGGAGCGTGTCCAAAGGAGGGCGACAAAAATGGTGAAGGGTCTGGAAACCATGCCCTATGAGGAACGACTTAGGGAGCTGGGGATGTTTAGCCTGGAGAAAAGAAGGTTAAGAGGTGATATGATAGCCCTGTTTAAATATTTGAAAGGATGTCATATTGAGGAGGGAGCAAGCTTGTTTTCTGCTGCTCCAGAGAACGGGACCCGGAACAATGGATGCAAGCTACAGGAAAAGAGATTCCACCTGAACATTAGGAGGAACTTCCTGACAGTAAGGGCTGTTCGACAGTGGAATGCACTCCCTCGGAGGGTGATAGAGTCTCCTTCCTTGGAGGTCTTTAAACAGAGGCTGGATGGCCATCTGTCAGGGATGCTTTGATTTGGATTTCCTGCATGGCAGGGGGTTGGACTGGATGGCCCTAGTGGTCTCTTCCAACTCTATGATTCTATGATTCTATCTCCAGTCCATCTGCCTTGATCCAGGCCTTAGAGGGAGAGAAGAACTGCTGGAACCGATCCCCTTCCCCACCACCATTCCCTTCTTCTTTTGTGTCATGTGTTTTTAGATTGTAAGCCTGCGGGCAGGGAACCATCTAATTAAAAATAATAATAATTGTAAGCTGCTCTGAGAGCCTTTAGGGCTGAAAAGTGGAGTATAAATACTGTAAATAAAATAAATAACAAATATGTGATTAATGTTAACTATTTAGAAATGAGCAACATGCAGCTTTGTGACCCCATGTAGCTCTTCCATTCATTTTTGCAGTGTCCCAAAGTATCCTCTTCTATAATATTGCATGCACAATCAAAATTTTGTCGGACAATGTTGAAATAAGTAGCATACAAACTACAAATACACATTTCCCTTTCAAAGCAAGGCACAGATCCTTTCCACATCAATTTGTTAACAAGCAGATGTTTGAAACCAGCAGCCTTGGCAGTGTAGCAACAGCCATTTGATGTGAAAATTTCTCTCCATTTTAATCCCGGTATCACCAAATCCCACTTACAGTTTCTTTCAAAATTTGTTTCCTATTGGGTTAGAGGACTATGGCCCAAAACAACAGGCAGATGGGGCTGCTCCAAGGGTGTGGCGTCTAAATAAAAGCCACCTCTAAGGCAGCCCAAAACCAGCCCCAGAAGGAGCAGATTTTTTTCACTCCTTGCTGTGGTCCATTTGGAACAGCAGCAGGAGGCACCCTCAGGGCTGCAGTATGTGTTCACCTTGGCCCCTGGGTGATCGGGCTGGGAGTGGCTTCTGGCCGCTCCTGGATACCCATCTGCTTTACCCCTTTGTGTTTTGTTTCTCAACTTTTTTTGTTTACACCTTTATGCATTATTTTCCTCATATGTGTATTTATTTGCACAAGTTACCCCTAGTGTCTGCAGTTTGCCCCATATTTTTTAGTATTTTTTTCCAATTCTGTGCATTTTAGCTTTTTTACTTTTTTGAAAATGTGTGCATAATTTTATATATGTTTTATTTCTTGGAATTGCCCTGAAAATCTTGCAGATGTATAGATGTTTGAGATAAGATATGTATTCTCCCACACGTTGCAGGAAGTGCAGAAATGCTACCTTTTTTGAGAGCGAATAGTCCAAGAACATTTCCTTCCATCCCTATGGCACCCCATAGGTTATGGGGAGAAGGGACCCCAGGTCCATGAAAGTTACATGTCCATGGCTTAGAGTTAATTACTCTAGCTTTCCCTGCTAAAGCAAAATTAGCATTAACAATATTCTTAGTTTGTATATATTGAGTAACCACAGTTACGTAGCTGAAAGTGGATGTTGAAGCCTTACTGGTGAACTGAACAGTATACAGTGTGTCCGCGCCATACTGAAATATTCAAAGCAATAAGGGAGGAAAATAGCAGTATTACTATATCACAATTTGATGCCACGGTAATTTTATGGGTCTTGAGGCCTCCTACCTTCCCATTCTAAAACCTCCTAGCACATTTCAATCAGTTGCTATATGCAGGAAAGATTTCTTTTTTTCTTTTTTCACTTCATATATATCATTCATTTTAATTTGTAATATAAATAATATACTTTTCACCTATTAAAAGATACAAGCATTCCTTCCATCACTGACAGGGTTAGATGCCAGTTGCTCTCCTAATCCTATGTACTAGTAATTAGATTATTCAATAGGTGCTTATTCTAATTGTAACCAAAACAACACTATCCATTCTGACATCATGTTGTTTTGGTTACAATAGCAATATAAGCAGTTAGTGAGGAACAGTAAGATTTACAGAAGTACACTTTAAAAAAAAAACTGTAAGAGGAGTCTCTGTCCACTATTACCTCCAGTGACAATACAGCATGAACAATGAATATGTCACCCAGATTGAATGTTGAAGGCAGGGAAAGTGGGATGAGGAGGAAAAGAATGGTGTATTCCTAGGAGAAGAAATGGCTGGCATATTGAAACAACAGATACTAGCACTCCACACTAAAGTATTTTGGTGCCATGGGAGGAGTAAATCACTGTATTCTCAGTATCCTTCCATAAACAGAGTTTATGAATAGAGGGGAAACAGGCTTTTCAAGAAATAAGTAAAAGGCTGAATTAAGTTGTGTGGCATTCAGTCATCATTTAGTGACTGCTCACTGTAGATATGCTTCAGAAACAAAAATTAAAAAAACAAAACAAAGCACACACATGCCTGCATTTCCTGCCCAATGACATGCTTTGAAAGGCTTTTGGTGCCTTTTCCTTTTCTTTCTAGAAAGCATGACCAATCTTGTACACTTTTTCCTGCAAAAGTAGTTTGGAATAAGGGCTGGGTGTGGATAGGGATGAAATCCAAGGAGAGAAAGCGGAAACCAAAAAGGAAACAAATTATAAGTGGCATAGTATTCATACCTAGTATTCATTGGACTTACCTGTGGCCCCCTTGGCTTCTAGGCCCTCTCCATACTCCAAAATAAATTAGCTTCCTCTCTGTTTCCTGAGTTGTACCCTTTCCCCATAAGTACTAATGAGATTCCATTTACTTCAAAGAAAACATGAATGAATTTAATCTTCACACAGAGATATAAATCTGTGCATTTCTCATTAGTGATTGCAAGGATAAATAGTTACATACTATTCTTCCTGAAGTCCTGTGTATAGTATAGTTTCCTTCTAACTATTGTTCTTTGAGGGGGCTCATTCTGCAGAAAAAATATTATTATATTATTATTATTTTCAAAAATTCAAAATTAAGACTAGATTTTCTTTCAGCTGCAGAAAGAAAGAAAAAAGGGGTGGCTTTTTACATAAACCCAGACCTAAATCATGTAGAAATATTGAATGATCACAAAGGGCACTATATTGGGGTGATAGCCCAGATACTAAATAAAAAAAACCTTATTATTTATTTATATAGCACTGTAGATTTGCTATACATTTGTATAAATACCTTTGTCTTTTTCTGAACAATTAACCAAGGTGAGAAACACAGGCCTGTTACAGACTGCCAAAATAAAGCTGCTTCGGGTCTCTTTGGAGGTATGCTGTTTAAATGACGCATGCACCCTAAGAATCCAGAAGCTGCACCAAAGCTGCCCTCCAGTGCTTAGGAATGGAGTGGGGCTTTGGCGCGACCTCCGGACTCTTAGGACCCATGCATCATTTAAATAGCATACCTCCAAAGAGACCTGAAGCAGCTTTATTTTGGCAGTCTGTAACAGGCCACAATCTCTTGCACAAAAAATCATGTTTTTGTGGAACAAACTCTGTTTCCGCACAAAAACATGGTTTATAAAGAGGAATAACATGCATATTTTTGTAGAGAAAAAACACATGCATTTTGTATAGAATAAGTCTCCCAGAGACTTTACAAAATCATGAAGAATCTTCATTATTGCTCTTGCAGAATTTTACAAGCACCAAGAAAGTCATTTTTATGCAAGCAAATGAATAGTTCCTCCTTCCCAACACTATAGACTGATTTCCCAATTCCTGTATATTCTTCTACCATTATGAGTCATTCCATAATGACTGGCATTGTTCCACTTTTATAATAGCTGGCTAACTCTATGGAAATTATTGTACAAGGGTAGAAAAGTGGGATTAAAAAGTATGAAGAATGAGTCAATGTTTAAAGCACCACATAATCCAGATTAACTAATAGCTTCTCTGGGTATCTTGGCTATATCCGATTAGCAGCACAGCAAATATCCACATATCCTCTTTATACATCTGCAAAAATTACAGGAGGTGAGAGGAAATGTTGCATAGTTTTGGTTTCTATTAAATTAAATGGCCTCTAAATAGGCAGCTGCCACTACTAAGTAGATAAATTTCTTTTTTTAAAAAAATTCAATCCAGATGCATACAAAACTAAGGTTTTAATGCCCTGCTAGTGTATATTACTAAGTAATATAGTAGCTAGGTATTAGAAGTATATAGGCATTCAACTCTATCTACACTTCACTCCCAGGTCCCAATAAGATTCTTGAGCTAAATATTTAAGATTCACTGTGTATATATCAACAGAGTATAAGCCACTGTTACTCAACAGTGCTGTTGAATAAACCATGCTTATTCAACAGCAGAGCTCTCAACAAAATTCATATTCTGGTGCTCAGAATTGTAAGTCTTGGATTTTGTAATTTTTGCCTCAAAAACAAGATGTGTATTATGATCTGTAAATTCTTAACTGGCTTGGAATTTTAATGTGATTTTGAGAGTATATGTTTCCTCCTAGTTAAGATGACTAACTATCTTGGCATCCTTTTCATGCAACACATTTATAGCACTATGATTCCACTTTGCCAACCATGGTTCCATCCTGTATAATCCTGTGATTTTCAGTTTAAGGAGGGATAATGACACCCCTTTACCAGAGAGCTCTAGTGCTGTTGCCATGGCAGTTAAAGTGGAAACACAGCAATGTAATTGTTAGCGTGAAAGTACTATAAGTTACTAGTGTTAGCTATGGTAAGAAGAAAGGAAGGGCCCTGTGAAAAGTGAGTCATATTTGAGGGGAAATAAATATTGATTTGAAAATCTGAATTATCCCTAAATAAAAAGACATTACTTGGAGTAGCACTGTTCTTCAGTAACAAATACTTGGAATTAGTCCCCTGTTTTTCTGGAAAAGCCAATCCTGCCTCAATAATTGATAGGCATCCCTTGTGCATGCCCACATATTATTCCAAATACTGCTCTACTTTGGATCTTTGACTTGTGGAAATACAAACAGTAAAGCAGGGCTGGCCATGCACAGTATACAAGATACATGAATTTTTTGGTCTTTTTTGAGATCCTAAATCCTGCTTCCACCAAAATTACTGCTGTTTTGCTGAATATGGCAGTGTGGCAACAGTAAAGGTGTGTATTTCTTCAAGACCAAGATGTAGTCACCAAAACAAAACATATACTCCCTGCACAGTTTCCTTTCCCCTCAAAGAACAATAGTCAGGAGGAATGTTGCTTTTATTGCTGCCAGTTCAACAGAATTTCAGTGTCACGGGAGAAATTTTAAAACAAAAGGCAATTTTTTTGATCATATTAATGCTGGTCAAATGTGAGATTCAGAAGAACAGTAGCAGTAGGCTACAAAGTGGACTGGTTGGCCCGTTACAGATGGGCATCCTAGTACGTGAGGAGCGCATACTAGGGTTAGAAAGGGGCATCCTTTCTGGACGCCCCCAACCCTAATACGCGCTCGGAATGTCCAAAATGGCAGTGCCTGTTCTACACGGGGGCCGCCATTATGACGTCACGAACGCGCCTCCTCCAAACGGGGGCGGTGTGGACGTGACGTCTTTGTGCCATGTGAGGGCACCTAGAGTGCCCTTTTCACGGCGCACGAAGGAGCTCCGAAACGGAGCTCCTTCCACGATTTGCATCACTGGCACAGCCTTTAGATGGCTGTGTCAGCGACGCAAGGGAGAAAAGAGCCAAGCAGCCCCTTTCTCCTCCTCCCTGCCGCCACCGGTTGTCCTTGGGGCATGAAGCCCCAAGGACACCCCTTTCCAAGCCGTGGGGAAGCGGCCTTTTGCTGCATCCCCGCAGCCTGGAAAGCGGTGGATCGGGGCCCCAGAGGCTGCCGTTCTGGCAGCTGAGGCCTCGATCCGGCAGGGAAGGAGTGCCTACAGGCCGCCCCAAAGGGGCGGTCTGTAACGCACCATAGTTACTTACCTCTACTGTAGAGGCCCAGAGGGGTAAAGATAACTATGCAAGAAGATACAGTGATCACTCTGCAACTCCTGTGTATATGTATGATTGTATAATGCTTCAGTTTATGTATCCCTAAATAAGGAGTTTCCAAATGAAGGGCCTAAAGTAAATGAGGATTGGTTGCCTAAGAACAAAATGTCTATGTAGGGTAGGTATGTACATCAAATCCACAAAACATATTAATGTTGTACTTAGGCTGCCAGGCTAGAATATTTGGGGACCTGATATTCTGTTTTCTTCTCTAACTTTCTACAGCCCCACTCATAGATGTCACACCTAGCCACAGTGGTTCAGCCATGCTGATGCTGCTGTCTGTGGTATTTGTGGGATTGGCAGTATTTGTAATCTACAAATTCAAAAGGTATGATTTCTTCCTCCTTGCCTTCCTGTTCTTCTGTGAGGTGTGAAAACATAATGCAAGAAGAGCCTTAGTGTACACACCAACAATGGTTTCTGTTAATGTTTTAGGAAGATTCCGGGCATTAATGTTTATGCACAGATGCAGAATGAGAAAGATCAAGAGATGGTCAGTCCAGGCAGTCAAACTGAAAGCATGCCTAATGTCCCTCAAAGGGAGCTGATGACCCCAGAGCAACTAGTAGATGAGAAGTTGGAGACCCGGCCCATAGGTAAATAAATGACAGCAGCCAACAATTGGCCAAAGTCTGCCTTCTGATTGGCTAAATCTATTCTGAGTCTCCCAACCTCCTCTGCTAAAATTCTCACTATTCCCACTATTAAGTTAATCTCTCTAGATCACTCTAAACTAATTTCAAAATCTTTATCTCTCTGTCCTATTTAGTGAATAAGAATATTGAAAATGGTGCTTTGTCTTCATTATAATCTCTCTCTTTTTCCCCCTTCTCCTTGTAAATGTGTACTTGTATGAACATTGTTTATTGATGAAAACATATTTTATAGCTTCTTTGAAATTTCAACCATGAAATTCGATTGTAATGATAAAATTGGACTAGTTATTGGGCAGAGTGAAAAATTCTCTTGCCATCCCATCAGATATTTATGAAAAACAAAACAAAACAAAAACCCACAACACTCCAATTTCCATTACATAATAACTTTTAAAAATGATTTAGTTCTACTCTGCCTTTTAGGGAAGGTTCATATGCAAGAGATAATAAATGCTTTAATCCATTAACAACTGGATACACAATGTACAATAAAATAACATCAGAAGAATGTTTTGCCAGCTGTGTTTTGTTCATCATTTTTACAGCCATGTGCATAAGTAATATTGGGGTTCTCTTACTCAGCATTTAAAAACTGGAAGTAGGGCATGGAATTATATATCCCCTTCCTACAGCAAATTTCCCCTCTTCTTTAAATAACAACTCCATGATATTTCAGGATGGCAGTTTGTAAGCTGCCCTGAGTCCCAGCCATGGGAGAAGGGAGGGATATAAATAAATATAATAATAAATAAATAAATAAATAAATAAATAAATAAAATATGTTTAGCAGTCCACCCACTGAAACTGTTATTTATAAAAGCCCAATTCTTAATTGTGAAAGACAGTGTGGCATAGTAGTATGACAGTTGGGATAGAAGTTTAAATGAATGAAAGAAATAAGGTAAGAAAATAATGAGAAAAATATAAAAGTAACTTTTCTTCCACAGTCTTTATGGCACAGGGAGTTACCTCAGCACTGATCCAGTAAAAGAAAAAAAGCAGGAGTCACACACACACACACACACGTACATAAAATGTGTCATATTTCAACCATAAAGAGTATTGAGAGAAGAAAAGCCCATGAAATAAGATCACACAAAGTAATGAACCATGAGAGACTCTACAAAAAGAAATGAGCAAATGAAGAATGGAAGGAAATGTGAATATAGTTAGATCAGGACGTGACAGCTAAAGAAGGGGTATGATTCAAAAAGATGTCACATGTAACAAAAGTAAGTGCATGACGAGCAGAAGTGGAGGAACTAAAGGAGCAAAGAAAGGACAAGGTTCAAAGGACAAAAGTAGTAGAAAGCGTGGAAAACGAAAAGAATGAGGAAGTGAGCATTTGGTTGCATGCTATCATTTTTGTCAGCAGATGCAAACCACATGACTACTGTTATATTCCAATATCTAAATCTACAGATTTGTTCATGTGTAATGCTTGAAAGGGGGCATCTCTTAGCTTTATTTTGACCTTGGAACTCCCTTGGCATAGCAGATTTGCATGTCTTTACCCTCTCGAACCAAATTCAGGAAGAACTGTAAAGTCATGGGATATAAGGGTCGAAGCAGTTGTTCAGGGCAATGTGTGTTCCATAGGATTACCCCCCTCCATTAAATTATATATATATAATTATATTATATTAACAACTGATTTGGCAGAATAAGTCTGTTTAACTTCCAGTGACCAATCGCAAGATAAAGCACACTAAATAAGTAGGTTTTTCCTGTTCTATGACAAACCAATTAGCGGAGCACTTCTGAAAAATAAAACCATGATAACTGTATTGTTTAGCTGAAATGAGTCAAGTTTATGCACAGATAGAAAATTGTCACAGGGTTGGCATTTGCACTGCAGAAATAATCCAGTTTGATATCACCTTAACTGCCATGGCTCAGTGCTATGGAATTCTGGAAATTGTAGTTTTGTGAGATATTGATCCTTCTCTGTCATCCCAGAATTCCATAGCATTGAGCATGATAATTAAGACAGTGTCAAACAGGATTATTTTTTGCAGTGCAGACACAGCCAAGGAAGTGATGTCTTAGATACTAAGGAGTAAGAGCTGCCCACAACTGGGAGTGATATGCAATTTATCAGTTCTTTAAAGGAGAAACTAATTCTGAGCATACTTTTGCTAATCGAATGCATGAAGATATATGTTCCTTTATTATCATGTGGCTTTTTTCTTTCTTAATCAGCTTCCCTTGCCTCCTTGCCTCTCTCCTTGCCCTTATGGAATGACATGCAAGAATGATGCTTTTAATCCCTCTAACTCTTTCTAGCTGGGGTTATTTGTAGGGTTGCCAGATTTCCAAAGACCAATTCTTGTACACAAGAGGCTATTGGGAGGAAAATTTCCTGGACATCCTGGACACCAACCAACGAGCGTGACCAGACAGCCAAGGACTGCCCAGGGTCCAGAACCAGACAGTGCATAGACTGTTGCCCTGCTGATGAGCGTGCTGGCGGTCAGATGTATGAGGAGCGCTCACCAAGCGCAGGTGCGCTGGGTTGCTGACCTGCTGATTAGTAAACTAGCAGTCAGCTAAATGGATGGGTGGGGAACTGGATTGCTGTCTACATGGGGAAAAGACCCAAGTTTTAGAGTTGGGGCAACGAGTGGGCAGTTTGCAGCCCTTTCAGAGCGGCCAGTCACAAGACATAACTATGAACCTTGTCCTGGACAAAGCTGGAAGTTCCTATACTGTCCACATCAATCATGGATATCTGGCAACCCTATTTTGAATTGATCCCTTGGCTTAATCTGAGCCAATTCAGCCTGAAAGTGGTTTGCAATGCCGGGCTCAGCCTTAGTCAATGTGTATGTTTGGGCATGTGTGTGTGTGTTTTAAAAAAATAACATGTGAGGATAGTCTTTCTCTGCCTACTATTATGAAAGCCAGTCCTGGTATGCCTAGGATTAAAATGTTTGTTTAATGTAGAACAGTATGTGGTTTCTGCTAGTTTCTGCTCTTCAGTTAAAAGACATTCAGGTTGATTCTAGTTGCTTCTCTTAGTGCTAGCATAATTCTTTTTTCTATGAGTATGTGCTTGCCTGCGTTAAAGGCCTTTTGTGACCAGATTAGTTGGAATATAAATATCAAACAAATAAGAAAGATATGGAGCCTATACATGTTTCATATAGTTGAACTCATTTTTAACTGTTTACAAAAGACAGATGGATTTTCTGCATTCTGTCATGTCTCTATGGTTCGGTAAGACAACTTGTGGGGAAAAATTTGAGAAAAGGATAGTGCAAAACTTCCTTAATAATAATATCTCTTGCATGACAACTAACAGTTGTGCATGTAAGTGTTGCAGACTACAAAACCTGTCATGTTTGTGTGACAGAGCAAAATATGTATGAAGTATCCAAGGTCTGTATAATGGTAAATATGAGAGAAATGACAAGACAAATTCAAAGGATCAAATATTTTTTTCTCCTGTAAATTCATGGCCTGTAAATTCATGACCCTTTAGCTGAATTCTGCTAAAGGGTCAGGGTTAATATTAGGAAATCATGGGTTTTAGGACAGGATGCCCTATTCTTCCCTCTGCAGAAACTAATCACTGAATGTAAAAGGGATTTAAGTGCTCATTTGGCACATGCTGTGTCTGCTCTTTGGGCAAAGACAAATGCTTTTCAGACTGTCAAAACTTAGACACCATATATTTTATTTCATAGACCATGAAAAGCATTGTATATTTCGCAGAGGAACACAACTGCCCCAGTTCCTCTTTCCATTCACCTGCTGAGCCACATTTCAACAGTTAAGGCATAGCCATTAGCACAAGAACAAGTTCTTATGAAGTTATTAGCCACCTCTGAAATGAAAAGCAGACATTTGAAGTCCAAATGGTATATTAGTTAAAAATTACATTCCAAGGGTCATGACACGAGGCAAGATATTGAAATACTTTCTATTTCCTTGGTAACAGTTTGGCTAACTTTTGTTATTGTTCTCTCTCTCTCTCTCTCTCTCTCTCTGCCATAGGAAGTATTTCCACAGTCGCTGAGCCTCAAAGCACAAAAGAAATTCCTACTTGTATAAATGTTTAAAACAAGGACACCGATCAGTTGCTATTCCCTTTACCCTTAAATATCTATATATATGTATAAAAGAAAGAAAGAAACCAACTGCTTTTGGACTTTTTGATTCTTCTGATGACAAAAGGGTTTTTAGCTTTAAGCCTGTGCATGTGGATGTCATTTGGATAACATATTTGGAACTGCAGTGTACAGGTGCTCTATTTTAATGGGGTAAAAGGGAAAGAAAAAAAAATCTTCCTCTTAATCCTCTCCTCTCTTCTTTTCTAATCAAGGTTTAATTTGTAGATGATTCATACTGATATAGGCCAAGAATGTGCATGGGGAATTTGGGGGAGGGCATGAAGTGGGATAAAAGTTCTTGACCTTGTCAGTATAATTTTTATGCTTTTAGCACTGCAGGATTGTAGGTGGATTTGCCACTGAAACCTCCATTCTTAAGATACACCCAAAAACTGTACTCAAGTTTAAAGGCATCAAAATGTTCCTATGGATTTTGTTGTCCTGCCTTATACTTGTTCATTACTCTCCTTTGTCTAGAATTACTGTTCTAACTTCTTCAGATACAGTTTTAATCCTCAATGTAGCTCAGGATCCTTTAATAATATTATACAGAGGTATAACTCATCTATCTAGTACAATGAAGAAATAATTCCCTTCACAGATATGCAACTAGACACATGGATGAAAACCTAGCTACTTTATGTCTGCCCTTTCAAGACACCATCAGTATGAAACTTTTCATTGACTGATATTTTGAGGGACCTTTTTGAGGGAGGAAAGATAATGTTTCTTTGCTCCACTTAGTAATCGCTCTATTGCCAGCATCCAAATTATGTCTGTCAGTAATATAAAGAATGATGGAAGTGGTTTGTGAGAAGCATCATTTCCTTTATGCAGATTTTCTCCCCCCCCCCCATTGTCCCCTCTGGCCCATGGAGGTCCATGGTGGGATAATATGAGGGTTTGGCTCACTTCTCACTTTCTAGCCTCTTAACATTAAGTCCACTACTGCCCTTGGTTACTACTACTGTGGAAATTCAATACAGAGAAATGGCAACACTTGATTTAACTGCCATAATGCTAAACTATTTCAGGGATGTGACTGACCCAAAGAAAATTCTAAGGGTTGCCCAGTATGGGTCTTTTTTTCATCCAAAACAATGAATTTTTGTCCCAATCTAATAAACCTCCAATAAGATGGGGGACTTTGAAATAATTTATATCTTATTCTTTAGAATTCCTCTGCACCTTTTGCTACAAGATTTGACATCACTTATATCTATAGTTGTTGTACTCAAGATGATGAGAAATTAGTCTGATCACTGTATAGCAAACTTCACAATTCTAATAGGCCATGGAAGTCCAATATTAGTCAAGTTATTTTTATAGGTCAATTTGAATGGTTTTTTTTTTTCTTATAGCATTGAACCGACTGCTAATTTTAAAATGACTTTTTGATGTAATTTTTTCCCTCTTGGTTGGTTACGATGTAGTGTAATGTATAATTGCTATTGTTTATTGCTTTTACAGTCATATTTATTAAACAGATTCTGTCTCTAAAGGAAGAATAGATGTTTCCTTTGCTCATTTATCTCATAGTGCCTGGGTATTATTATTATTATTATGATATTTAACCTTTCCCAGACTTATCTGACATATCCTTAGTCTCAAGGCAAAGTTCTTTAAGTTGCAGTGTGTTCAGTAGCAGTTTAGCAAATGCTTAAATTAATACCATTGAAATAAATGGGCCAGTTAATAATTTATGCATGGCCTAATGACCACAAGTGAAGTATATGGGTCATAAAATGATTAACAAAACTATCTCCTTAATGATTAATGAGTGCCTCTATAGGAGAAGACTTATTCAAGCATTAGACTAAACATGGAACAAGTGGATGTGTCCTAGCCCCAGCCTCTCTGTCATCATTTCTCATGTTTGTAAAGTGGCAATCTGAAGAGAAGAGCCTTCTGTACATGTGGAAGCTTTCACTGTAATCTACAACACTATTTTTCAGGGTTCCATTTGATATAAAAAGCTGGTACATGTAGAAGAGCCTTCATATTGTCATTTTTTTTTCACAAGGTGAGCAACAATAGATGAGTTGGAACAAGGACACTTCCACTTGTTGCATGTTTAGTCTAATGCTTGAATAAGTCTTCTCCTTTAGAGGGACTCATTAATCATTAAGGACGAACTTGAATAAAGCTACAGTCGGACCCTTATATCCTTGGATTCTTCATCCACAGATTCAACCATCCATGGCTTGAAATATTTCCCCCAATTTCCCCCCAAAATGCCAACCTTGATTTTTCAATTTTATATAAGGGGCACCATTTTGCTGTGCCATTGTATATGATGGGACTTGAGCATCCACAGATTTTGGTATTCGTGTGTGTGTGCGTGCACGTGCGCGGGGGCCTTGGAACCAAATCCCAGTGGATAACAAGGGCCCATTGTATAAGCCATTTTAGAAATCAAATTCATTTCAATCTGATGGTCATTTCAGGTTAGTCTTTTGAATAAAAGCAATCTCTTGATGGTTTTGGTCCTGTATCTCCTGGTTTATGCATTCCATTTTCTGATTATTAACTGATGTGCTTAAATATAAAGTCAAATATTTTGGAGATGATGTGGTGATTTTCACTATGCTAATACTTACAGGATAAATGCAAAATTCATAAAAGTAAACATTTCTGTTTCTAGATGACTGTGCCCTAGAACAGCTAGGCATGGAAACAAGGGAGACAATCCTCAGCAATGCTGAATGGTATTGCTTGAGACCTAGTATGGCATGTGGCTAATTGGAAACAGTGCTATCAAGTTTAATGTAATATATATGCAAGTCTAAAAGTGGTAGGGAATTCCACCACAGTTGTATTGGACTTCAATACATGAGGAGCGGGAAAACAGCTAGGGAGCCTACTGGTTAACAATGAAATTAGAGGAGTTCTGATGAAGGATAAGAATGTTGCAAAGAATGAATTCTTATAATCCAACTTCACTTATCAGGCAGGCAGATAAGTGGTCCAGAGTACAGAGGTTCTCAGCTCCACATTTGGGCACCACTTCAGGGGTACACTACACTCAACTAACCAAAATTTGAAGCAAAGAGAAGTGATGTGACACCACTTCCAGTTGCCTTTGGGAGGTGCCATTTGGGGTCCTCCCTCAAAAAAATTGCATCTGTTAATATTTCATCAAGTGATTTTTTTTGCACCCAAAAGCCAAGTGTTTGGGCAACAAAACTGGGGAGTTACCAGGGCAATGTGTATGTGGTATACTTCATCTCCAAAGAACTATAAGTGGCCCACAGATTGTGCAGGTTGCACAATTCCCACAGCTAAAGGCAATATCCATGACTAAACTGGGGACAGAAAGAATATCCATTATTATTCATTGCCTGGTTGAGAAGGGGGTTTCCCAATATTCAGAAACCATACTGGGATGAATAGAAGCAGGTAAAATTGCACAAAACCCCTGGAGGTTTGACAAATTTAATTTTTCTGGATTCTTTTAAATCTCCTTGGGAAACATCTCTTCCTAAGAAATTGAATGAGTTAGGTCTCAACAAAAATGAAATTCTAAAGCATGATGCCGATAGAGCTAAATCTATTATTAAACAAAAAATCCTAGACATAGAAAGACACACGCTGCTTCCTTCTCAAAATATGTTATGTTCAGTGTTCAAGTTCTGGTCTCTTCCCCAGCTCCATACCTATTCCATGTTACCCTCCCTAAGTTTAGAAGGCTTTTAACCCTGGCACATTTCAATGTGTTGCCCACGGCCGTGTTGGAAGGTAGATTAAAAAAAACACCTTTTGAATTTCGTTTCTGCCCATGTGGTTCGGGTGCTGTTGAAACCAATGAGCATGTTCTCCTTTATTGTCAATTTTATAGAGACATCCAACATCACTTGATTACTCCATTACTGAGTAAATTTCCAGGTAATACTAATTCTTTTTATTCACACCTCCTATTGGATAACTGTGATTCTACTGTATCCTATAAGGTGGCTAAATTTTGTTATATTGTTTGTAAATTGCGCCCTCATCTGACAAATGGACATTCTGTGTAGATGTTCTGTTCGGATACTCTCAAGTATAGTTTATCATAAATTTATATTTTAACCTTTAACAGTTATGTTGTTTGTTGTGATCTTGTCTTTATACTGGTCAAAGACCAAATAAATTTTATTATTAGAATAGAAGCAGGTAGGAGGTTTCCCCAAGATTTGTGCTCCTTCCATGTTATTTGTTTGTGTAAAAACACCCTTTTTTCTGTGCAAAGAATACAAATTTTATGGCAAAAAAGTGTTTACAACATAGAAAACAATTTTTGTGCAGAACACACTGTGCCTTTCTGGAAAACATTATATCTGTGAGAAAAATAATGAGTATTTCAGCATAAAATAAGACTAACCAATAAAATAGAGATTGTGAACTGCACAGAAAGCTTTGTGTTCCAATCCAGTCTAGGGAGAATACCAGAAATGTTATTCATTATTGTCCGTGAGACGAATGCAAAGGTTCACATCTCCAGGCTGTTTGTTTTCAGGAAGAGAGAGTGAAGAGCTGAGGCAAACAGTAGTGACGAGAAAAAGTACAAGATCCCATTGGCAAATTGCAAACAAACCCAGTTCAGGCCATACCCACTGAAGACTTATTAAATAGCTCAAAAGAAAAAAATGGTATATGCTCTAAGATGCATACCATGTTCTTGAGATCGGCATCTGTGCCAGAGGCCTGCAGAGGCCAAATGTTAAAAAGGGATTTAGAAGAAACCCAGGAAACTATAGGCCAGTTAGTTTTATGTTTGCTCCATTTAAATCGGTAGAAAGCGGTATTTAACCTTAAAGTGTCAAGCATATAGAGGCAATCCCTACTGAGAATGTTTCAGTGTGGCTTCTGCAAAAGTAACACCATTAATCTTTTAGAATGCTTTGAAAGTGTCAATAAACAAATGAAAAAGAGTGATCTAGTGGACATTGTCTGTTTGGGTTTTGAAAAAACCCATGTGCTACACAGCAAAGTCTCTTCCACAAGCATAATAGTAATGGGATAGTCATCCCATGAGCTGAAAACTGGTTTATGAACAAAAAGCAGGGAGAAGGAATAAATGAACAGTTCTCAACATGGAGATACCTGTGCAGTGGGTTTCCTCAGAAATCAGTACTGAGACCCATGCTTTTTAACTTGATCATAAATAACCTGTAGCTGGGGTAAGTATCTTGCTGTTCACACTAGATTATTTAACACAGTGAGAACAGAAACAGATTGTGAAATGCTCCATATCTAGAACAATGCTACATCTTTCGTTTCTACTATTGAAATTGTATTTCTTGGCTACATTCCTGTACCAGGAATCAATGGGGGACACAGTGAAGGCTACAGTGAAATAAAAAAGCACTCAGTACTCACTTTGGGCTTCAAAATAGTCTGTTTTACTCTGTTCACCAAGGCAGTTTTGGAAAGAAAAAGGAAAGCCCCTTGTAAAAGGAACACTTCTTATTTGTTGTTCTCCAAAGAAATCAAACCTGTAAATATCACTATGGAAACAGCCTGTCCATACTGTAGGATATTTACTATATCCATGAAGCAAGACAGGAGGATCAGCCATCAAAGAGATCCATATTTACCATTTGAGGTAAGCACAGTAAAAGTTAGTGTAATAATCTAATAGTTCTCTACAGGAAAGCTGAGTGAATTCTGATCACTTTTAAACAAAGTTCAGGATCCCCCAACATTTGATGTGGATATTGCCAGTTAGAGATTTAACTCTTCACTAATTTTCTTCTCAAAGGAAGCAATTAGTGATTTTAGCAATTTTCCACCCACTGCAAGGAAGCCTTTAAACAACAACAGAAACAAAACAAACACAAAAAACCCCCCACAATTTTCAAAACCTTTGCTCAATTTGGAATTTATCCAGAACAAAATTTTCACATAATTGCTTTTGTCATAAAACAGCATTGCATTTTATATGTGCATAGCAATGAATACAGCAGTTCATTGGGATCAAATTCAGCCATAGTTATGGATGCAAATTATGACTCTTGCAAGGCCTGCTTTAGGAGACAGGACCAATAGTGGGCATTTAAAGTATATGCAGGTTAATAATGATATCTACAATCAAGTGGGCAGGCAATTTAACTTCACCTGCTTTGCTGAGAGTTTAGTTCAAAAGGTGCTTGTTCATGACAGCCATGTAAATATAGACATGAATGTTCAATATGTGGAATAATAATAATAATAATAATAATAATAATAATAATAATTTATACCCCGCTCTTCAGCCAAGGCTATCAAAGCGGCTTACAATTTGTTAATTAGACATTTCCCTGCCCTTGGGCTTACAATCTAAAAAATACAAGCCACAAAAGGAGAAGGGAAGGGGGAAAGTCCAGCAGATCTGCCCTTTCTCAGAGGCCTGTTGAAGCTGGCGTGCCTTCCTCTCCCTCAAGATGGTGGATAGAGGGAGGGCTCTTCTTCTTTTCAGGCAAGGTCTGTTGGAGCTGGCTTGTCTTCCTCTCCCTCAAGATGGTTTTCTCCTTTACGGCTTAGGGCTTGAGAGAAATGTTAACAGGTTTAGGCTTCCTGGAAACAGACCAGCCAAAGACAAGCTAGATTGATTGGCTTGCCTCTAGGGTCAGGGGAGGTTCACCTTTGTCATGCTGGAGATGTGATTACACCTGCTTCAGTATATTCCACACTAAGCAGCTCTGCTGCAGATCAGAATTAAATAGTTAATAAAGTGCCCCTTGGTTTATCCATATATTTTATGTTTGTCTCTTTATTCTGAGTGGGCAAAATGCTGTTTCCCGCACAGAAAACCTGTTTTCTATGTTTTCAGTAAAGAACAACTATCTGTTAATTTTGCACAGAACAAGTCCCAAACTGGGAAGGATCTCATCAGTCCAAGATTCTTCTCATCAGGATTTCGTGACCTTTGAAAAAATACATGTTTTCACTCCCCCAGTTCTTTCGAATATCACAGAATATTATTTCCATTCCTATTAGAAGTTTTGAGGAAATATAAACAATAAACAGCTTGTCTGACTTGTAGAATAGATTTGCTTAGCATTATAACATGATACGTGTTTGAGCTCTCTTTTTATCACTGTATATTTGATACTGTGTAAGTGCAAACATTGGCAGAGGATAATACATCACTGGTAGAGGATAATGCATAATATATGGAGTTCCATAATACAAACTTTCCAAGAACTTCCTTGATTCACTTTAGGAAAGTCAGAATGATATACCTTTGCAGGGATTAAAATGGAGAAATGAGAACTGAAACTCATTTAGCACTTTGGTCACAAACTCACAATGGATACTGCAAGTAGTTTTATTTGAATGTGTTTACAAATAGCCTTCTTATCTTATGCCAGATCAGGGTTTCTGACTATGTGAAGCTGTGACAGTATGATTAACTAGACTTAGCATTTCCTTTCAGACCTGAATGATGAACATGTGAAAATTTAAAGAGGACATTAAAAAATCAGGAATAGTCCACATTCTCCACTGTCTTTTTTTTATGGGCAGACTAGATGGGTCTTGCAACCTTGTCCAATGCTTAAGATTCTGTGTATTCTAAATTCTTTGATTAAATTCACATATCTTGTATTCTGAAATTTTCAGACAGATACAATTAAAGGTGAAGTGTAGGGTTTTCAAAAAGTTTATTTCTATATTCATAAGAAACATAGTAATTTTATTTTAAATGAGTACAGCTCATGGCTGAGAGAATGGTGCCACGATAGTTGTAAATTACCCATTATGTATAATGTAATGTCCAATAGGTGAATTTATACATAGCAAATATGGAAGCCAGTGACCATTTTTCTAATCATCAGTTCTAAAGCAGGGGCGGGCAAAATGTGCCCCACATGACCATTTTTGTGGCTTCCATGGCTGTTTTTGTGGCCCCTGGGAGATGAATTTTCCATCCTTCCAGACAAGCTGTGTCTCTGAGAAAACACAAGTCTCCGCCATTCTAGCGCTGCCAGTTTGTGCTAGGCTTGGGGACCATGCGGTTGCTGTGTGGTCCCTAACCCTATTTGCGCTGCTGCCATGCTACAAAGGACCTGTCTGTCCTGTGCCACTGTTTTCATGTCCATAGTTCTTTCCTGTGTTCACTTTCTTAGAAGCTAATCGTTCTCATGTGGGCCAACTAACTATAGACAAATGTGTTGAAGTATGAACTATGATGGCAGCAATGCTACAGTCTTTTTGCCACTTACATATAGACGAATAATGCATGTCTAACATTCATACAAAATATTATTATATTGTTTTGTGGCATGACATTAGACTACTTTGAGACCAGAGGGAATTTTTGTTATTTGTAAGAGGGATGAATAAGCTAAATCCATTGCTCTCCTATCACATATATATAAAAGGATCAACAGTATAAGATGCTCATATCTTAATTTATACCAGTGCACCTTGATCATATCAGTTGTCTTCACCCACCCTTTATATTCCTGGTTCTTCTGAAAGGAAGAGATGGACATCACTATATCGATTTAATATCAAAGGCCTGTTCCGCACGGGTGTAAAGTACGTCCCCAGGACGTACTAGGGTTAGGAAAGTGCATCCTTTACGCACACCCCTAACCCTAGTATGTCCTGGGGATGTACAAAATGGCGGCGCCTGTTCTAGATGGGCGCCGCCATCTTAACGGCATGGATGCATAGCGTCCGCATGTCCCGCGACAGAAGTGATGTCGTGAGTGCACCATTGGGCACTTGTGGTGCCACTTCCGGGGCACAAAAAGAAGCCACCATAGCAGATGAACTGGAGTGAGGGTCCTTCTTCATATTCTGACTAGGCCTGATGGAGCTGGGCCTGCCTTTTGCTCCCTCTGAGGCTGGATGATGTCAGATAGCAAGGAGGGAGGACCTTCTTCTTCCTCTAAGCATATATTCCACCTCCCAGCTTAATGGTGATTCAGTTTCTCAGTCATGAGCCCATAATTGTTTCATGACATTCCCAACTTAGACATGCAAATGCATGTGAGTTTTCTCTTTGTCTATTTATAATTCACTACCAGGGGAAATGACTCCCCTTCCCCATGTATCTGATATGGTTGCCATTCTGAGAGGAGGGGGGACTCCATGAAAGAAAGAAAGAAAGAAAGAAAGAAAGAAAGAAAGAAAGAAATGCACTTGGAGACCACATAATGGTGGAACCAAAATAGTCTTTGCCTCTAACTGTGTCTGTATTTATCACACAAAAGATATGCCATGATCTCTTTTCTCATTCCCTTCCCCTAAGTGTCTCAACTCTTGCTGTAGTACATCATGACTTTTGTTCAATGATTCTAATGCAAGTTGTTCAACTGGCATATGCATATAAGTGCTGTGCACATATAGCCAAGGGCATGCGATAACTTGGCTCTCTCTTGCCGCATACAAAATAAATGTATCTACTTTAACCAGATAAATATTACAGTGTGAACTCCTTCCACTCTCACTTATCTTTAGACACTCACAAGGACATGCAAAACACTTCTATCAAGTAAAGGGAGATCAATTTTTTTGGCTTCTTTGTACATTTGCCAGATTAAGAAAGCAGAACCAATCACATTGTCTGTCTGTTGAAAATGCAGTTTTTGACATGGCGTATCATGCAAGCTAGCAGGGCAATTTGAGTAGAAGTTGCAATTTTTAAAAAGGGGGGGGGGGAATCTGTTCCTGACAAACAAATAAGGAACAGTAGTCAAATGATGATTTTTAAAAAAAGCTTTGGAATTAAATTCCGCTCCATTTGCAATATGCCTGAAAATCATATATGAGTAGGAGGTGACAAAAAATTTAGAAGTTGGAGTAGAAGGTTTATTTTTTTTTTAACTTGATGATGCATGAAATGGCATTACCTATCAACCCACAAATGGAGTTCTACAGCTATCTTCAGATATCTGGTGGCAGGATTAAAAGGCCTTTCTCCAGCCTTTGACTTTGGCATCTTTGAAAGTCTTTTGGTTTTTATGCTGGACAGAAAATTGTGCAGTTAAAAGTCCCATTTTCTTCTAGTACAAGGTGCCCTGAGGAGATTTGCACAGTTTCAGACTTTACCTACCAAGAAATCAAGAGGTTGTATTTTTCACTGGGAGAGTGAGCTAAAAGGACAAAGTGTCAGCAAAAGATGCAGGGAGAGAATATTTAGTAAATATGCTAAGGATGTTGCAAGACAGCCTGGGTATGATTTGGTCTCAGCTCTTTTTCAGCACACTTTCCTTTAGTAACCTTCTATTTAGGGCACATATCATAGCTTAGAGGATGCACTCTCCTTGGTGGCATTGGTGGCATTTTCCATACAATAATTCCCGATTGCATCCCATAAGTGACTATATCTTGGAAGGGGGATAAGTAACACTTTTTGGGCCATGAGATAAGGTCCATAGCCATATTAGTCTGAATTATCAGTATGCAAAGGGATCTTGTAGCACATTTGAGATGAAGGCTCAGTACAGACTGGTGCAAAGCGCTGGCCTGGGGCCAATTTTAGGACTTGGGAGATCAAAGCATCCGCATGCTCCCAAGCCCTACCACACACCACAGGTGCCATAATTGTTCATCCCTGGCCATACATGCAGCAGCATCCAAATAGCACTGTTCTGCGTGGACGTCATCATTGCATGCAAGACACACCAATGGCACCTAGCTCAAAAAGAACCTACTGGGAGCACCAATGGGTCGGTGCACAGTGTAAAAAGAACCTCGTGGAGGCTGCAGCATTTGTCTGCTGCAGCCTCCATCCGGGGCAAAAAAGGGCAGCGTCTTGTCTCCCCTTTCTGCCCATCTGTATCCCCTCTAACTGTTTGAGGAACTAGACTAAGGTCCAAAACACACTGCAGAAATAGCCAGTTTGAGACGGCTTTAACTACCCTAGCTGACTGCTAGGGAACCCCGGGAATTGTAATTTACTGTGGCACCAGAGCTCTCTGACAAGAAGTCTAAGGCCTGTTACAGACAGCCAAAATAAAGCTGCTTTGAACCACAGTGGAGGTATGGTGTTTCAATGATGCATGTGTCCTAAGAGTCCAGAAGTCGCACCAAAGCCATGCTCCAGCCCTAAGAACTGGAGCGTGGCTTTGGTGTGGCTGCTGGACTCTTAGGACGCATGCATCATTGAAACACCATACCTCCACTGTGGCTCGAAGCAGCTTTATTTTGGCTGTCTGTAACAGGCCTAAATTTCTCACAAAACTACAATTTCCAGAATTCCCTAGCATTGAGGAGCCCTGGTGGTGCAGTGGTTAAATGCTTGCACTGCAGCCATAATGTTGAAAGTTTGATTGTAGTGGAGGGCTCCAAAGTCCACTCAGCCTGCTCTGGCTCTTCTTCTGCTGCTATAAGATCCCTTTGCATACTTTGCTGTTTAATTAATAATGTGAAGCGTATATGTTGGGATTTTAAAGTGAAGAAAGGTGATCTAATTTTCCAATATTTCAACTTCTGTTGTGGCAATTTAATTGATCCGATAACATTTAAATGCTGCAAAGCTTTGATGGATGTATCTTTCTAAAGATTCTGAAGAAAGCTAGTTTTCCTGTGTGAGAAATGGCCTGGTTTTTAATAAACAAAGGATTCTACTCCTTGTCAGAAATGAAGGTCACCATTAATTTGGTATTATATTTTTTTCACTATGTTTTATTATATTTCCTAATATGGTGTTCACCAGTATGGCTTAAAAGTTAATTGACTTCTCAGGTTATAAATATTATAGAAAAGTCACTTTAAAACCACACATTGACAACTGTTTTCAGTGGGAAACAAAACTAATTTCAACTCAGCTCTCTCATGTAGCTGATTTGGACATTGCATATCCAGAGAGTCATAATTAGCTGCGTAATCTGCACACAGAAGTAGACCTCTATAGGCACTCTGTAACATTGTTACCTGAACAGTTGCAACAACGTAGGTATGCAATTATTCACTAGAAGGCACCTGTCCTGCAGAAAAAAATCGAGTCTGACACCACTTTAACTGGTCAAGTCTCCAAGCTACAGAATTCTAGGAACTGTAATTTAGGTTGTGACACTAGAGCTCCCATACAGAAAAAATGCTCACAAAACTACAGTTCCCAGAATTTCATAGCATTCAGCCATGGCAGTTAAAATGTGTCAAACTGGACTATTTTTGCAGTGCAGATGCAGCCTAGGTTTCTTCTTGAAAGTTGTAATGAATTATTTCAGCATTTTTTCCCACTGTAAGAAAATCTTTGAAACCTGCACAGGTTTCAAATACTACTCAGAATCCAGGTCTTGTTCAGCAATAAATAAATTTAAAAAATTTAAAAAAATATCCCATGGTTGTTTTGCCCAGAAACCAGCATTTTCTGCACAAGAAACAGCTCTGACTGCATTAAAAAAATAACAGTTCAATGCAGAAATATTAAATCCTGCACAGAAAATACTGTTTTTCACACGCTAAATGCTGTGATTGGGGATTTATTCTGATGTGCACATGGTTGGTTTGCACAGAAAACAGCATTTTCCCTGCAGGAATCAGTATTTCTGTATTGAAATATTATTTTCCACAGAAAGGGATGTTTTCTGCACAGAAAGTGCACATAATTTAATACACAAATGGAGCCCTTGTGGCACAGTGGTTAAATATCATTACTGCAGCCACAGTGTTGTGTGAGGTCTGTCCTGCTAAGATCCAGATTGACTCAGACTTCCGTTATTTCATAGGCTGGTAAAATGAGTACCCAGCTTGTTGAGGGCAATTGCCTAACAGATTGTAAACCACTTAGGAGAGTGCTTAGTTTCTCAACACCCTGAAAACTTGTTTTTGACCATTTTTCAAATATTTTTGAATATTTTTCCATCCTTAGAACAATGTTACATTCCAGGCACTTGCCACATACAGTCGCCCCAAGAAATCTATTGTGTTTGTGTATTTGCCATTGGGGTACTTCAGGCAAGACAATGCAAAAGCTAAGATCTAACACACCGCCCAAAAAGGGTGGTCTCCTGGCACCTGGTCTTGATCTGCAGGAAAACCACAGCCTCCAGACCACTGGACTTTCCTACGGAGCAAAAAGAACCCGCAAAAAGCGGATTCACCTTGCGGCGCCATTATGACACCGCAGTGTGCCAATGCCGCACTCGCGATGTCATAATGGCACTGTGATGTATGGATGCTAAGCATCTGTCACATCAAAATGGCAGTGCCCATCTGTATAGGGTGCCACCATTTTGACGTACGAAATACGTGCTAGGGTTGCAGGGCGCCTGTAAGCAACACCCCGAGGCAACCCTAGCATGTCATCAAGACATGCCACGAGGCCCGTCTGTACCAGGCCATTGGGACCGGACAGGACAAAATAAAGCTGCTTCTGGTCTCTTTGGAAGTATGCTGTTTAAATGAAACATGCATCTTAAGAGGCCAGAAGCTGCACATGGTTTTCAGCCTCTTAGGACACATGCAGCATTTAAACATGGAAGATCATTCCTTCCTCAATGTAGCTGCTCCAAATATTCCTTATTTCTCATTTGTTTGTTTTATTGGGGAAGGCCTCTTGCGCTGTCTAGGAATTGTACAGGTCAATTTCACTATGTTTTTTCTCCAAACATGATTTAGGTCCAGGGGAAGGTTCTTTTTCAGAAGTAACCAGAAACCACTTCCATTTGGGGGGGGGGGGGGAGAGACACATACACCCCAGAGTCTTCAGAGAGCCAAGTTGAGCATCTTGATCACTATATACACTGGGCCAAATAACCTCAGACTTTGTGAAGAAAGGCAGAACTAAAAGGTAATGAATAATTTTGTGGGTTTTAGTACTTTTTAAGAGTCATGGCTGCTCATTCAAAAACAGCCCTGTTCATTTCCTAAGCAACCTGGATGCCCCATCCCAAACTGGCAGGATGGCACCCACCTTCACACCCCATTTGGACCACTGATACCTGTAAGTTTGGCTAACTTTTCATCACCCTCTATTGTGCTGAAATGTGGGCTTCCCAAAAGCATCTGGCTGATCACTCTGGCTAACAGTATATTAGACAAGATAGGTCTTCCATGTGACTCAGTAGTACTTACCTGTGATTATTACTGAAGACAAGAGATTTGGAGCATGTGGTCCTCTGTACATTTTAGATTGTTTCAGGCCTCAGCACTAGTTTTATTGGCTAAGGTCTGTGGGAGTTGCAGTCAAACAACAATTGGAGAGTCATATGTTTCAAACCCCTCTATAGATTGTGCTTTTATGAATGTTTGTACTGCTCAACTCAGCTGTTGTGCATTTTAATAGTATGTTAATTAACACAGTTTGAGGGTCTTATAGGCCAAAGTGTACTATATGCTGTTAGAAATAAAGACATACATAGCTTCAGGAATCACAACAAATTAATTTCATTTTGATCTTGTTTCATTTATCTTAAACCATCCTTCCTTATGTTTTTGAAATTTCTCTTTGAGAATAGAAGGCAGGATAAACACAGGGCTGGAGCAGATGGATGCGAAGCAGCCCATGTCTGCTTCTGCAGAAAACTGGTCCAAAACCCACTGTCTGCACAGAGCACTCCTAACGTGGGCTGTGAATGTAGGGTCCAATGGGCAACAGCCAGGAATCTGGTTTTCCCAGCTCCTGTTTCCTCCGGTCCTAACCAGAGTGCAGGTTCACTGTGACTTCTGGCCACATTGGAGGCATGTGTCATGCAAATGGCATGCCTCCAAAGTAGCCAGAAGCCACTTCATTTGGCCCATCTGTTCAGGACCACAGTTTAACAAGACCAGTTATCTCTGTGCAAGAGAGTAGGAAAGCACTCAGCTTTGTGACTGTGTGAATGGATCCCAAAAGTAAAAGAAATGGTAGCAAGGAGATGGGATTTGAATCATGAAGAGAAGAGGAGGAGTTATTCACAGTATGCATGGGTTAAGTAAGGGGAGGAGAGAAGGCACAATAAGGGTTCTGAAGGACTTGTACTAAACAGAGTACATTGTTTCTAGTAAAGTGAGATATGTACTTCAATTGTAAAAAAAAAAAAAAAGTGACATGAAACACAGGACAATTTGGACATTATTTCCTGTCCTAAAGTTATAGAGGCTTTTATAAGTTTCTTGATTAATGTCCAGACAAATCATGTTATTTCTGAACAGGGGTGATTCTGGAATCACATCTTATGAACCCAGTCAGAAGGCATATCTACTTGCAGGTACACCAGTGACCGAATCTTCGCTTAGCAATAACACAAACTGCATTTTGTTGGCAAAAAAGAGGGCACAATTTTTTATTGGTTACAGCAGTAGAGGCTTGTCTCCAGCATGGGTCTGCATCTAGGCATTGGTCTGTCGAGCAATGGAACAAATCACCCAGCCTACCTGCTGATTATGAAAACCAACTCACCCAGCCTGCCTGCTGTGTATACCTATGTGGACTTGGGGTTCCACATAGGTGCAAACCACTGCTACGTTGAAGCTGGGCATGATCTTGATACCCCACACTCCCAAGATCCCTTTAGAGGATCCCCAGCTGAGTCTGACAGTCATCCATGCCTTTTCTACCCACAACAGGATCCAGTCTCTGCACTAAAACCACTACAAGAAGTCGGAGCCATCTCCCATTTTTTGCCAAACCTTGTGCAGCTGCATTCAAGACCGCAGCTCATGATATATTGCACATACCAAAGTCAGCACCTTTATCAGAGCTAAAAATGACTATCCAATATTTATCACCTCCACTCCCTGCACACATACACTTTTGAAGGACACTTTTCACTCTTAAAATAATACTATCATTAGTTAAAAATACAAAAATAGTCTCACATGCTCAGAAGTTCCAGAAAAAAATGATGTGAGAATAGTGGGCATTTCCTAGAATTTATATTTTTTCTTATTTTATGTTGATTGTACAAATAAACTGCCAGAGATTTTAATTACCATTGCAGATGCCTGCAGGCTTCAGCTGGAAGTGAACCAGCACTGAATCCCAATGCTAATAATATTTCTCTGACTATTATCTTCACCTGAAGCCCCATAAGAAGATTGTGTTTGTCAAATGTCTTTCAGCCAAATAACCACTTACTTAATTTCAAATTGAATATCTTATTCAGGGTTGGAAATTATCCTTCATCCACAGGGAGTGGCAGCAGTCTGTTATTGCAGTGTCATTTGGGAAATACATCTATTCTTTCTGGTTAGAAAGAAATCATATTCCATTAAATAAGATTTTTGAAATGAATTCAGTGCTTATTACACAAAAGACTTACCTTGTGTATTTATTCGGGTAACACAAAATCATAAATTGTGCCAAATTTAATGTAAGTAAAAGTCAGGCAGCAAACCTAAGATTATTCAGAGGACGTATTTAATGAAACCAATGGGAATTACTTGCAAGTTAATATTATTAGGATTGGACTGAAAGTCTAAAGGCAAAGCAACTATACTTGTCTATAACTTTTGAAAGAGAGAATCTGCCCTCCCCCTCAACTGTCTGCCAACAAGTCCAGGTTGCTAATAGACAGAGGCCTTGCCTATACTGGTGACCTGCACTGGTAACGACATGTGACCTGCCCTGCCCCTATTACCTGGCCCTCCAGTCCCATGCTGCAGCAGCTATCTGCATGGAAGTCCTGCCAAGCCACCTGGGGTGTCCACAGCTACTGTAGGTCATTCACTTGAGGTCTAAACAAGGTGCCCAGTAAAGATCACAGTGCTGGGTGCCTCACTCTGACTTCAGAACAAGTGAGTCACAGATGTGGCGGATGTGCTGGTTGGCTTGGTACAACACCCATGCAGATAGTTGCTGTCCTGCAGGCACACAAGGCAAGCAAGGTGTTGTATTGTTATTTTTTAAAATTTGTGTTAAGGCTATTAATCCCAAGTTCTGGTGCACAACATGTTGGACCTCAACTAGACTGTGGATTTAGAACGTGGATTTAGGACATGCATCATCCAAATAGGATGCAGCCAAAGCAGGGGGGGGGGGAGATGGGCCCTTTGGCCTGTGCCAAAAGGCCAGAGATAAGTAAACAACTATGATTCTTGAGTGAGAATATATGTGTTTTCAAACATCTCTGTCTTTTTCACAGATAAAATGTTAGGTGTAGTTTCCATTTTAGTTGTGGAAATTGTCAGTACATATTTACACACTGAAATAAATAATTCAGATAAAGATTTGTCAGTTCATAGACTGCAGGGTCCCCCCCCCACCCTTAGTGGTTATACTGAACTCTGTTAAATAAATTCACCTGTCTCACGTGCAACAGTTCAATGTGTAGCTAATGAATGAATGGAGTTTAGGTTACATCTCAGTGTTTCAGTACCAAATGCAAGTCTGAGAACCTTATAATCCAGTTCCACCTCTCCTTTTCTTTCTTCAGTGCTTGCTCAGTGTGAGGGAACATCAAAGTGTGTCTCCAAATGTAATAAGCCAGGCCACTTGGATGAAGCAAGGCAGAAACCTAGATGATTGAAATGATGGTGGATCTCAGACACTGGCAGTGGTGAGGAGCAGTGAAAGCAGGCAGAAGAGGTCACATCAGGATGGATTCAGCGATGGCAGTGTTTCAGGTCAATGCAAATAGCTGGAGAGGCTTGTGAGCAGAATATTGTTGCTCCACTTGTCTATTGGTCTATTTTCTTTTAGGTGAGAGGAACCTGGAAGGGAAAGGATCTTTAGAGCTCCACGGTACTGAATGTTGTTGTTTTTATTGTATTAAAGGTAAATGTAGTCCCTTGACATGAATGTCTAGTTGTAACCGACTGTAGGGGGCAGTACTCTATAGGGACAAGAGCATCGGGAGGCTATTATTGCTGTTCTTGTTTCTGTTTTTTTTCCTAGACTGAGACAGCCCCATAGCCAGGTCTAGTCAGTTCCATAGCTAGGTTTAACTGGATTGAAATGGCTCTAGACAATCCATCTCACCCAGTAATTACTGGAATTGAGTCACCACACATTCTACTACCTTGCCTAGAAATTGAATGTTGGAAACTGGCTGACAATTCTCCAATACAATGGGATCCAGGTAGGGATTTTTCAGCAGTGGTCCTGCCCCTACCTCATTTAGGCATAATAGAACTCTGCCCTGTTTTAGTGAGACATTGCCCACTCTATGTATCTATTCTACCAGCTCCCTTCTGGGTTTTTATTTTGTTTTGAGAAGATAGGATCTGACACACATTGTTACTCTTACCTCTTCAAGAACCCTGTCTACATCTTCAAGCTGTACAAACTGAAAAGTATGCATTGCCACTAGAAAAGCAGGGGCCAATATTACACCCACTTAATCTGCATTAATTATAGCATCCAGGTCAGAGCAGAACTGAGCAATTTTATCAGCAAAATGTTAGGAAAGTTGTCCACAGTGGGCTGTCAAATGGTCTAAATTCTTCTCTTGTGAGTTTGTGTGTAAAAGGTCACTGCCCAGACAAAACATCTCCACTGCTGGGTCCTCCCAGAGGCAATGTGGCATAGAAAAAATTGTTTTTGTTGCCTGTATTTCCCTGGAATAGGTCCTTTAGTAGGCTTATCAAATCTTATTACATGCCTTCCATGAAGGAAGCTGGTGGGTGTTTGATTACCATCTGCAAAGTAAATCAAGATTGCATTCCTAATGATTTCCATCAAACAGAACAGAAATAAAATGATCATGAAATGAAGGGTGTGGGCCTGTTTGCTATTTTCCTTTCTCTTGAAATATTCATTTGTAGTTTAATAAATTTTGTTAGTGTTTTTGACTGAGGGAAAAGAACAGGTGGAAATGGAATCATCCTTCATTTTAAAAAAAAGCTGCAATAGTTTCTAAATAAATTCCAAATCAATTTAAATTATCAGGGGCCATTAAAATAAATAATTAGGATATTAAAATCTTTTATGCATTTGCAATCATTGTTTTATTGCAGCCCAGGATACTTTCCAGAGAACAATAATGACACAAATGCATTAAAATGCAATATTTGTCCCTTAGTATGAAGCAATTTACTCATGGAAAGACGATTGATAGCTGGCATTAAACATGGAAACTGATTTGTTGCAAACATAAGGATAGAAAAAGACAGGGATGAGAGCCATTGGTAAAAAATACATACCTAGCATGTCAAAGAGAAAGATCACAACAACATATTTCATAGGCATTTAATTTGTGAACAGATCGGTGCTTGGAGGGTATTGATAATCTGGCAATTCATTGATAACCCTGCTTCTGACTTCTAGGTGTCTCACATCCTATCTGCACAAGGCTTTTCACATACATCCCAGTGCTCATAATTGAACATGGTGGTCTGATTCCACAAGCTGTATCCTGAAAAAGCAAGAGTGCATATGCAGAGGAGTGTGTCTGTGTCTGTGTGAGAGAGCATGGTTGCATCTGCACTGCAGAGATAATCCAGTTTGATGCCACTTTAACTGCCATGACATATAGCCATGGCAGTTAAAGAGGTGTCAAAACAGATTATTTCTGCAGCGTGGAAGAAGCCAGTGTTAAAGTCACATAGGCCCAGTACACACGGGCAGAAAGCGGCATGGCGGCGCTGATTCTAGGGTTCTGGAGCACGCATCAACCGCATGCTCCGAAACCTTAGTCTGTACGGATGCCAGCACCATGGTAGCCTCCTGTCCACATGGGGGCCGCCATGATGACGATGCTGCCGTACAGCAACCAGACATCTCTGGCAGGAAGTGGTGTCATTGCAGCACTCCTTCCTGCTTGCAATGCCACAAAAAAAGAAGCCGCTCTAGGCATTGTTTCCCCATGGTTTGGTTGCTATGGCAACACTGTGCAGCAAAGAGAGGCAGCATTTTGCTGCCATTGAATTTGCTTTGCCATTTGAGTATACAAATGTTTCCATCATTGTTCTCCTGTCCACATTTTACATACTTTGGGTGAGAACAGCTAAGCAGCTGTGGGCAAAGTCCAGTAACTTCCTGCTTCTGGAGGGAAAAGACACCGCATGGATGAGAAACACCTTGGGGGAAAACCAGTTGAAACCAGTTGAAACTGCCTTAGAAACTCTCCCATGAATTCATGCTCCCCCCATTTAAATAAATCAGGGATGTGATGACATCCCTGCAGAAGATGTGGTTTTTGGTCCATCTGAGACATATGTAATCCCAGGCCTTGAGAAGATGCCCACCAGTAGTCTAAAATGAGGATGCTGCTCAACACAGATGTTGTTCTCCTCTGATGAAAAACTTTGATCAAGGTTTTCTACATAATTAGGAGATGGCTATGAGCATAGAATGGGCCCTGTCTTCAGATCCACACCCAAGGGGATGTACAGCATCTGCCCTGAATAGATGGGCCAAATGAAGTGGCCTCCAGCCATTTACATGATGCATGCCTCTAAAGTAGCCAGAAGCCACACTGAAACATGGTCCTTAGAACCGGAACAAAACGAAGCCGGGATAACCTGTCTACTGGCTGGTGGTGGTTGGGCCCTGCATCTGCAGCCCACCTTGGGAGAGGTCAATACAGACAGTGTGGTTCCAACCCACTTCTGACTGGAGTGGCCTTGGGCCGATCCTTTGCACCCATCTGCTCTACCCCTTGGTGGAGTCAGTAGGATATGATTACAGCAATGAAACCAGTGCTTCCCCCCTTCACACATGACATAACTAAGTAAAAATTTGTGAACATGACAAGCCTAGATGCAGCATTTGCATTGATTTTATTTTATCACACTTATTAAATCAATTTACTTTTCTGCTCAGTTTTGGTATTTATTTTCATTTTCATTTAGCAATTTCACACCCTAATTCCCAGGCAAATTTATGAGGGATGCCTCACATAGTTTCTTGTAGGCTGAATTTTTTGCTCTCTTCTCTTCAGAATAGTATTATAATTAATCTTGGCCTTGAGTGTTCTGTCTTGCAGAATTGGAGACCTACTCTGAGAAAACAGATTTGGAATCTGAGACTGATGGCAAAAATTTCTGAGGCCTTTCTCTAACTTCCACTTATCATGGCTGCAAAATCAAAATAAGATTAGATGCAGAGTGAAGACATCTCCAAATGCAACGGTGATCTGACTCACTTTGTCTACCCATTCTCTTCCTATACATGTGAAAAAGCAATTACAGAAGCTGCATATCAAATTCTGAAAGTTTTGTTTTCCTTCTACTAAAGTTCACATTCTCACAAGCCATCACAAAATATCATGCCAATCTGCTTCATTTATTTGAATATTAATTTTATACAGAATGGTACTAATTAATCCTACATAAATGTAATTTGGTTGCTCGGTAACACCAAAGCATGACAATTAACATGGCAATAAGAATGTAGGCTATCAGATACACTTTTTGGTTTAGTCCAATGGGCAGAGTGCTCTATGAATTAATTACATTGCTTCTCAATCAACTTTCTACTAAGCTGAAGAACCACCTTTTAGCCTTGTTTTTCTTTTTTCTTCTTTGATGAGTGCTATCCTTCTGTATCACTGCCTTTTCACCCTGCTTAGCTTGCAACTCATTCCACTTGAGTCCTAATCATTACTAACACCCAACAATTAATGACCTTGCTTGGAAGGTCACTGCGCACCAAGATAACACTGAAAGCAGCTAGCATTCTATAATTAACAGCAATGCAGAATGAAGTTGTTGCTATTTTTAATAATCATAATATAGCTGTGTGCATACACACACACACATATGCACACTAGCTGTAAATAAAGATAAATAAATTCCAATACACTAACACAATTATATCAATTTATTTTGAAAAAAAGAATAAAAATCTAGTGATAATGATAGCCAGAGAAGAGAGGGTTTAAGTTTCATGGGTTTGCCATTTACATTTTAGTACTAGAGGAATTATATGGAATGGATACTCTGGGGTATCAACAGGAATTTGGATGGGGAAAGGCAAAGCTAGGTAAGATGGTTAAGGAGGTAAATGGAAAGGCCAAGGATGCAGGATGTTGGTGGACTTATGCCAGGGGTAGGCAACCTTTTTGAGCCGGGGGCCGGGTTGCTGTCCCTCAGACAAGTCGGGGGGCCGAAGCCAGGGGGTGGAGCTTCCACCCTCTGGGGGCGGGGCCGCATGCCGGGGCGGAGCTTCCACCCTCCGGGGGCGGAACTGCACACCGGGGCGGAGCTTCCACTGAAGCCCCGCAGGGAGGAGGAGGCGTTTGCCCGCCCTCTCCTCCTCGGTCCCTTTCTGGCCAAACACCCCCAACCTGCATTTCAAAACACACACAACAGCACATTTGTGCATTTCTCATGGCTTTACTTAACATGGCCTCTTGCATATTTCAGAGGCTTATTCCATAACCAAACCCCTTGGGTTTAACACTTAGCATGGTTTAACATGGTTATGCATATTGAACATGTCAAGGTGGTTTCACCGTTCTTGCACCAAGTGTACTTCTCAGAAGTGTGTACTTGGTCAAGGGACTTTGGTTTTTCTTCACTGTGCATGGGTTTGTAAAAATCACAGCAATTTACATTGGCCTTGCCTCTGAGGCTTGCTGATATCAATATCACCATTAAAGAACCAAAAACAGAAAAGGCACTTTGGAAAGTCACATTCTCTTGGCTTCAGAAACAGTGCGTGCATGCCTCTCAAGCTGATTCATATCATCATCATCATCATCATCATCATCATCATCATCATCATCATCATCATCACCATCACCACCACAACCACACTATCATTGTCAAAGCAAGGGAGACTTGTTAGCATTAAAAGCACCCAAAACACACTTTGGAAGG
This sequence comes from Sceloporus undulatus, assembly GCF_019175285.1. Lineage (NCBI taxonomy): Eukaryota > Metazoa > Chordata > Lepidosauria > Squamata > Phrynosomatidae > Sceloporus > Sceloporus undulatus. The sequence goes on from NC_056524.1 coordinate 206,408,916, forward strand.
TGACACTCTCTCAGCTTCAGAAACAGTGCCTGCATGCCTCTCAAGCTGAGTCATACCATCATCATCATCATCATCATCATCATCATCACACTATCATTGTCAAAGCAAGGGAGACTTGTTAGCAATTAAAGCATGCAAAATAAAATAAAAAAAAACCATGAGGCCTCTGGCCACTCACCACCTCCTCCTGCTGCCCCCTCCTCCTCTTTCTCCTCTTCCTCCTCCTGCTGCCCCCACCTCCTCTTCCTCCTCTTCCTCCTCTTCCTCCTCCTGCTGCCCCCACTTCCTCTTCCTCCTCTTCCTCCTCCTGCTGCCCCACCTCCTCTTCCTCCCTCCTCCTGCTGCCCCCTCTTCCTCTTCCTCCTCCTGCTGCCCCCACCTCCTCTTCCTCCTCGTCCTCCTCCTGCTGCCCCTCCTCCTCTTCCTCCTCCTGCTGCCCCCTCCTCCTCTTCCTCCTCCTGCTGCCCCCACCTCCTCTTCCTCCTCATCCTCCTCCTGCTGCCCCCACCTCCTCTTCCTCTTCTTTCTCCTCCTGCTGCCCCCACCTCCTCTTCCTCCTCCCACTGCCCCCACCTCCTCTTCCTCCTCCTGCTGCCCCCTCCTCCTTTTCCTTCTCCTCTTCCTCCTCTTCCTTCTTCTCTGCCCCCCTCCTCCATGTGCCGCACGGCCTGGGGGTGGGTGGAGGAGGCAGAGGAGAAGGAGGTGGGTGGCACTGGGAGGCAGGGAGGGCAGCGTGGGGCTGCATGGGGAGGCAGGGAGGGCGGCACGGGGCTTCCCCTTTGCCTGCTCTGCCCCAGGCCGTGTGGCCCTCATCTTCCTCCTCCGCGCGGTGGAGGAGGGCCGCGTGGCCTGGGGCAGAGGAGGAGGTGGAGATGGCGGCGGCAGCGGCAGAACCGCGCTGGGGCTGGTCCTGCCACCTCTGCGGGCCACATCAGACCCGCGGGCCGGGGGTTGCCGACCCCTGACTTATGCCATTAGGGAGGGAGAAGACACTAGAAAGTAACCAGGAAAGAAATGAGCCTAAATAGAACCAGTGTGATGTACTGGGTTGAGTATTGGATTGTGACTGTAGAGATCAGGGTTCAATTCCCCACCCAGGTATAAAAACCCACTGGGTGACCTTGGATAAACCACTCCCTCTCAGCCTCAGGGAATTGCAAGGATGACCCCCTCTGAAGAAACCTGCCAATAAAATGCTGTAGTAGGTTGACCTTAGGGTTGCCACATGTGAAAAATGACTTGGAGGCACACAACAACAACAGCAACATTGCTCCAGTGTTGGCTTGTATGGAATTAGACCCTAACTTTAAAAAATCAAAAACAGGTCAAAAAATTATTTTACTTTAAACTACCCTTATGGACCTCCCCACAAGAGGCTTTTTTTGGGAGATGGCATACCAATAGCAAATGGCTTACATACAAAAACTTCCTCACTTTTAATAAGATTGGAAAACCTACTCCCAAAACTAGAGGAGCCTTATCAGAAGAGGGTTATAATTTATCCTGGTTCAATTTCTTACAGATTACTCAAAAACTTAAAGAGGATGACAGATCAGTAGGGATTGAAAACTCTTTTAACGAACTAGACGAGATAATTTGGCACTCTGAGAAGAAAAAAATAGCTAAATTTTACAAACTACTATTAGAACGTTCGCTGGAAAAATATGTTGTCAAAGACTACATGCTAAAATGGGCAAAGGATATGAAAAACAACATAAAATTAGAGGAATGGGAGGTTGCTTGGAAAAGAACAGAAAAATTCACTGTGGGGCAAAATTTAAAAGAAAATCATTTTAAAATAATGAATAGGTGGTATATCACCCCATGGAAATTGAAGAAAATGTCAAATACCTCTGACGGAAAATGTTGGAGATGCCATGCTGAGAAAGGCACACTGTTTCACATGTGGTGGAATTGTGTGGAGATTCAAAAATTCTGGTCCCAGGTACACAAATCTTCACAGCAAATATTAGGCATCCAAATTCCACTAAATCCTAAGTTATTTCTTTTAAATATCACCTCCGTTTTGGACCCAAAAGACGAATCTCAAAATTGGCGGCTAGTTTTATATTTGGTTACCGCCGCCAGAATCGAAATAGCGAGATTATGGAAATCCCCAGGTGTACCCTCATGGGATAGTTGGATGATGAGAGTCAATGAATACAGAGAAATCGATGTTATATCCTGTAAAATCCAAAACCGGAGCAATGAAAAGAGGAAAGAGGAGTGGAAGAAAGTTTTGATACAGTGGGGAAAAGAATGGAAGCTAAACACTGCCCTGATAGAGCTATAAACTACCCACTATAGGCATTGGGAGGAGTGAAAAGGGGGGTAGGAATAAATGGCTTATCCTTACAAATTATTATCTCTTCTTTACCTTCCTCCTCTAGATCAGTATGACTTCGGAGTATGGATACTTACCTTGTACTCACTGTTATCATTTTGAGGTCTGCGGATAAAGCTGCAGCGATGTCCTCAATTTAGTTAGCTTTAATTGGTTATATTAACTTTATAATTTCAAAGGCTTTAGTAGCTCCTTCAGTTGTAGTGTGGAGTAAATGTATCGTGTTATGGAATAACTGTATATTTTAATATTGTATTCTTGAATTGAATGTTACTTTAAAGTTTATTAACGACTTTTGGACTTCGCATCGGTTAAATAGGGTGTTCAGTAAACCTATTTTGGTCGAGATAAGGCCACCGAAAGACTTTCAGGGAAGACAAGCCGGGATCGGAAGAAGATATGTATTAATTTACGGTATAATCATGTTATATATATTTTCTGTATGTTTTATTTATCTGAAAATTCAATAAAGACTATTTTAAAAAAAATCAAAAACAAAACATTTTAAAAAAGCATAGACTTTGAATATATATATATATATATATGAACAAAATCTACAAATTTATTCATTATCAATATATGGAGGTCAATAAATAAGGCTTTAATGAAACATAAGATTAATTTCCTGTCAAGTAGAACATTATTAAATTACATACTGCTTTATCACACTAGGGGGCAAACAGGATTTAAAAGAGAATTAAATAGAGAAAACCAGGAAATGTGTGATAAACCTCAGGGATTTCCTGGTATTCTCTAGTTTAACTCTAGTTTAAATCCTGTTTGCTGCCTAGCGTGATAAAGCAGATAGACTGCAACTGGGATGGTGTCTGCAAGGGCCAGAATACTCTGGGAGCAGCCCAGAGTATTCTGACCCCAGAGCTGCCCCAACATCCCCCTGTTACCTGGTATCCCATTACACTGCCAGGTGGTTGTTTGCACATGTGTTCTGCTGTGTTTTCCAGTCCTGTCACAGAAGGTTGTTCATTCTGAAGTCAGAATGAGGTGACCAGTGTTGATCCCATGGCTGGGCACCTTGTTCTGACCACACAGCAAGCAACTTGCAACAGCGACACCAGTGCTCGGTGGCAGATCAGGACACATTGTGAATAGCCATCTGGTGTTGCAATGGAGGGCTCTGAATCTTCTAGGGAGAATACTTGTGGATTGTACTTAATTTTCCAAGACTCTAAGACTCCATAGTATGAATTGCATTGCACATATCCTATTTCCTTGACAATAATGGTGGGATTTGTGTGTGCATGTTACAGCGCACACTTTCTTTATGCGGGGGATCTGTTCCGGACTCTCCAGTGTAAAGTGAATTCCGCCTATGCTTGAGCCCTATTTAAATGAATGGGGCTTGCACACACGGTGGTGCGGCGGTGCAGTGGTGTGGTCCATGTGGGATGCGCCTCCCTTCTCCCAGTGCAGCTTTCAGCATATGCTGAAAGCCACGTGAAGTGCACCTGCATGTGATGCAGGCGCATTGTATTTTGTAATTCATCCACTAGAATGCTGCATTTTTAATGTAATTTCTGGTAGCAAATCTGTATTGTCCTGTTCATATTTTAACAACCATCTTTAAATGCTACAAAGTACTTGGGAATATTTTTGTGCAAATACTGAACTGTGTTCCCATTAACATGTGTGCATTCTTTTGATGGATAGAAATGTTAGACTGCTGTTTTATTATGATCAACTAAATTGACAATCCTCAATGCTTGCCTTGCCCATTTTCTCATTTCAAGCACAATACAAAACAACAATTCTCTGTTCTCGTAAAATGTGTTACGGGAGAGACAGTGAATGAAAGGAAAGACAAGATCTTCTGTCTGAAGTAATTCCTTCATGTAAAGCCAAGCCCTACTGTCTACTTGGACTATTAGATCTAAATCCTATTGTTATCTCAGGTAGGGTAGACTCATTGAGATAAGTTTTATGTAACTTCCATGGATTCAATGGGTCTAATTTACATGAAGATAATAATTCAGGCTTCAGTACTCTTTATTAGTGTCAGCAAGACCTTTTTGTAGATTTTTGGTGTCAAACATGCTAAATCCTGCAAATAGCAGATGCCATACATAATTCTTCTGTCCAACAATAACCAAATGCATTTAATTCCCATATCTACAGGGCAAGTACAGGCATATAAGTATATGGATCACATTACTGTTAGGACTGATGTCAGCAATACCTTATTTTAAAGTTTCATGCTATAGAGAGTCATCTCCTCCAGCCCACTGCTTCAAGATGATATAGAAAATCTTGTTATAAGAAGATTGATTACAGCACAGCTGGGAGTCCAGGTCCATGTAATCACCATATACCTTTCAGGTGTAGCATTAAAAAAAAAAAGCATTCTGAGCAATTTGCTTTGGTTCACTTAACAAGGTTCTTGCTTGTGTACACACAGAAGGATAAAGTTAAAGGCAAGATATAAGCAGGGGAAAGGAAAGCAGCCAAACAAAGAGGGTTGGTAAATCCTGGTTTGATTTGGGAAAAAATAGCATTGCCAAATGACCATGGCATAGTGATATGTGACATGACTGAGAGCCTTATCACACGTGAAACAAGAGCCCCAATTCGAAGCACTTCAATAGCGAGGGTGAAGCAGGGTCACTTCGAAACCAAGGCAATTCACGTGGTGAACTATCACACGTGAAGAACGTAATTGTGGTGATTCCTGAATCAAAGTGGAGTGAGAGCACTTTGAATTAACACACCAGTACATACCATGCGGATTCAATGATTTGAATTGGCACCCTTGTGCATGCTCAGTGGGGGTCTGAACACATTGAGACCTTTTACGCTTCCAGGGGAAAGAAGGGAGCCACTTCCTGGTTCCACTTTCACGTGAATGCAACCCTCACATGAATTGTTCCTGTCATCTCTCCCCCCAGCCTCCGATGGCCCCCTCCTTTGCTCCCATCTCGAGGCTATGGCATTTTGGGAGTTGGTGTTTGTTATGGGGTCCTTGGCTCAAGGCAATGGAATTCTGGGAGTTGGTGTTTGTTGTTGGGTCTTTGTCTTGAGGCTATGGAATTCTGGGAGTTGGAGCCTCCGCCCCCGCCTCCGGTGGCTCCCTCCTTTGCTCCCATCTCTCCCTTCAGCCTCCTGTTTCATTCCCTTCATCCCTGTCATCTACATCTAAATGTACCCTTCTGAACACTGGAAGCAAATAGGACAGAATTGCAGCACAGCATCATAGGAAATGTGGGACCTTGGAGGTTTGGGGGTGGTGGTACCAGGATGGAAGTAAAGTTGCATTCCACACCAGACCAATTTGGAGTGAAATCAAAGTGAGCTTAGAAGCAATTTCTGTGAATTTGCTTGTCACTGAATTCACCAAAATGAGGAGTCACTTTGGAATCACTGTGGAAGCACCACAGAACAACCCTCCATAGAAAGCAATCACATGTGATAATACATCAAGTTATCACGTGAATTCGCATTGTTGATCCTGCAGTTACGTCGGATCAGAGCTGCAAAAACCCCTGTGTGATAAAGCCCATAGTCATATATGATCACACAAAAGCACATTGGAAAACAAAGATGGTAGCACTTAACCACAGAGGGACTTCTGGAGCATTGCCTCTTTTTCTGGGTTTATATTTCTCCATAACTATAACAACAGATTTTTACACTGTATAGTAAGTATCATGTAGTTAAGTAATCCCAGTATTTCAAGCTTTGTAAAGAGTGAAGTAGTTTGGTATAGTCATCAACACAAAATAGCTAGGGGTATTCTTTTAAGACTCACAGTGATTTCTGAGTTTATTTAATAGTCACGTTGGAAAGAGTGTGTCATTAACCATCATCTGGATGACTTCCACAACTATATATATATTGCTAAAAGGCTTAGAAAATCAAATGCCAAAATAGCTGTCACACTGGATGATTCTGTATAAGTGACTTCTTAGTTCCCTTAAAAGTAAGCTCTATAGAAGTCAATTGGATTTATATTCAGGCAATATGTTCAAGACTGAATGGTCTTAAAATGGGAGGCAGTATGCAACTGAATATCAGTACAGTAACTGGGAAATAACAGCGGGAGAGAGCTATTTCTCTTACATCCTTCTTGTTGACTTTCTGTAGGCCAAACAGTTCTTTGATCCTTTTCCACATGCTTCTTCTTATGATATATACTAAAATTATGTTATGAACTAATCTAACATTGAGGTGATATTTGTTCATTTGTGGCTATGCCACTGAAAATATGATTATACAGTAAGCTGGTAATAAATATTACACATTTACTCCTAAGGGTTCTCTTTGGGTTTAGGCTGCACCAACAGAGAGTCAATTTCCCTGTCATTTCTTTGGACTTCACTTCTATGAAATTCATTCGAGGCATATCAGAGGCAGGTAGCAGAGACTTTTCATTGAGGCACAGTGAATTGTCAACATAAAACCCAGACTCCCTTCTTCCTCTCTTACTTTGTACAAGAGAAACTCTAAATTATATCAAAGACTTAACAGAAGAGTTGCTGCATTCTGGTCTTTCAAATCCAAGCAAAGTATTTGCTCATTATGCAAACCACATGGTACATTGGTTAAGGGTTGACAAGCCCACACCTCAAACTAATTTACATTTAAAATTAGTTGTTTAATCTTTAATGTACAAATAGGAAACAAAGGAGATTATCACATGGGGGAAAGCGTCCTGGGTTTAAAGGGACTCCAGGAAGCAACACTGGCTCTTTAAATTTTAAAGGGTCTGAGGCAAATATGCACCTTCAAAAGTTACACACACACACACATGGGGGGAAGTGTGTGTGTGTAACTTTTGAAGGTGCATATATGGAGGGATGTATGTGTGTGACTTGTGAAGTTGTGTATGTACATAATTTGGGAAGGGGTTTGTACGTAACTTAGGCATCAGGGCTGAGGAGGCTCCACCAGGGGGTTTCTCAAAATACATCGGGAAAGGAGGGATGGGTGAAGGCAGCTTTTCCTCCCCGCTGGCCTCCGCTCCTTCAGTCCTGGGCACTAGTCTCCGAAACTTGGCCACTTCCCCCCCTCTTGCCTCCAAGGGGTTTAAAGGGACTGAGGGAAGCAACACTAGCTCTTTAAATTTTTAAAGAGGCCACTGGTTTAAAGGGACTGAGGGAAGCAATGACACATGCGTGAAATGGTCAATACCATTGTACTGATTATTCATTCACAGGTATGTATGAAAACCAATCGCACTATGATGACATTATCACATGAGTGTGTGACAGTGTGAAAATATTGAGAGCTATAGCACTACTATTGCTTTTTATTTTCATTACCACAATTATTGCTGAATTGGCCTTAGTGTGATAATCTCCAAAGACTGTGTTTCCTTCAGTAGAAAGTGCATTAGCAAGCAAGGTGGAAGAAGATTACAAGAGAAGAAGGTGTAATTACTTGTATCAGAATTGCAAAACAGTTTTAGACTTACAGACATCTAGCATACTCCAGTCACACACATACTTTGTTCAAGCAAGTAAACAAGTATTACAATCTGTATTTCAGAATGGAGTAAATTTCTAGTCCTAGAAAACTGTAACATGCCCTGGAACAAAAAGGTTGCAAACAAATTTTCAACTAAGGGGTGAAACAGACAGTCAAAAATAGCCCACTTCTGGGTGAATTGGGGAGGAACAAATAATTTAATACATTTTTTTCTTCCCATTGCCAGATTCCTTTGAAAATGCTGCAGTTTTCAAAGAACAATAAATATGAGTACACAGTAATTCCTAAGGCATCCCTTCAGATTTTGGCTACACTAATAGTAATTCAGGGCGAGACAGATGGCCCAAAAGTGGCATGCCCCTGCCCATACTAGAGTTTGGGAACACGCAGTAACTACACACTCCTGAACCCTAGTGCATATGGGCACTGCCATGATTGCGAAGCCACATGACGTGTCCTGTGCAATGCATCCAAATGGTACATCGCACAGGACACACCACCCACTGGAAGGCAACTTAATTTGTCGCCTTACAGTGGGCGTGAAAAGGAGCTCTGTTTCTAGAGCTCCTTTTGGTGCTGTGCATAGTTTGGCGTAGCAAACAAACCTCTTTAGTGCCAGGGTGTCCAGGGGCATAAAGCCCCAATGATACCCCTTTTCTGGGCCACAGAGAAGCGGCAATTTGGCTGCTTCTCTGTGGCCGCAGAAAAACACTGATTGGGCCACAGAGCCCGGGGAGGTTTGCCCTGGCCCCAATCCAGCCCAAAAAGGGGTGGCAGCCTCTGTACAGACCCTCAGGTTCCTGTACAGTCCCTCAGGACTAGAGAGGGAAAAATAAGAAAAGGTCTTGAGAGGGACCCCCTTTTTTCTTTCTCTCCCACCTCTTCAAGTATTCTAATAGTTCTTTCCATCTCTAGTTATGTTTATGCAACTAAACAAGCTCACACTGTCAAGGAAACACCTTATCTTTTGCCCCTGTCAGATAAATAGGACTAAATGGGTTGTAAGCAAAGCGCCTCCACCGTCTGATGCGTGGGGGAGAACCTTCTAGATATAATTTAGCTACATTCTGGCCAGTTGTTAACAAAAGACAAATAACAAGAAATACAAATGTTTGGGAGTGTGGGTGCATTTGCACTGTAGAAATAGGTATTGTCCACATTTTTTAACTGCCATGGCTCCTACATGGAGTAAACATGCGATATTGCAGTAAAAGGCCAATAAATGTTAGGCTGCATCAATAAAAGTAATAGTGTCTAGATCAAGAGAAGTAATTGTTGCCAATTATATTCTGCTCTGGTCAGGCCCCAACCTGGAATAGTGGTGTCCAATTCTGGGGTCATTCCAAATAAAGGACATTGAGAAACTGGACGTGTCCAAAGGAGGAGACTAAAATGGTGAAAGGTCTGTAAAACCTTGCTCCTATGAGAATCGACTGCAGAGAGCTGGGATGTTTAGACCTGGAGAAGAGAAGATTAAGAGGTGATAATGATAGCCCTGTGTTAAATATGGTGGAAAGGATTGTATATTGAGGAGGGAGCAATCTTGTTTTGTTCTTGGCTAGCTCCAGAGAAAGACCGGTAACAATGAGATGCAAGCTACATAGAAAGAAGATTCACTTGAACATTAGAGGAACTGTCCTGACAGTAAGGGCTTGTTTCTGACATTGGAACACACTCCCATAGAGTGTATTGTGAGTCTTCGTGTCACTTGGAGTGAGCTTTAAACAAAGAGGCTGGATGGCCATCTTATTAGGGATCTTAATTTGATGTGATTTCCTGCATGATGGCAGGGAGTTGGGACTGGGATGGCCCTTGCTGGTCTCTTCCAACTCTATATTCTAGTATTCTAATGATCCTACAGAACCAAAGATTTTTTAGTCCTGTGAGGTATCAAAATGCTTTGGCAGGAGAAGGGCTGAACACCCTGAGTAAACTACAAATCACAGGATTTTCATAGGAGGGATGTACATACAGGACACTTAATGTGGGGTCAACAAACCCGAAGACAAACATTCACCCCATTGATCTCCAGCAATCATCAGAGAGACAAAAGCATTTCTGTGTAAATTGGCTTGGGACTGTCAGTTCTTTTCTCACAGTTCAGTTAGAAGCTTTGAACAGAAACTTTCTAAAAGCAATGTCTGATAGTTGAAAGTTTGTGGCAGTTTAGCCTGAATGTGCATGGGAGGCTTCTGCCAGTATATTTAATTTTTAGTCCGTCCATGTTCAGATGAATAATCTGTAACAGCAAGGTGTACTGGTAGAGCTAAAATAATAAAGCCAAGGAAAACAACAATTGAACAGTGGAATATCTAATAAGAAAGTGAAAACAGTAAAATTGAAAGGTCAAAATAATAGAATTAAAGTTAAGAGACTCATAGAAAGTGTGAAGGCTATGCTTTCTATCATCATCCTCATCCAGTTTTTTAAGAGCTTGTTCCTCTAGTAGGATTTGATACGAATTAAAATAAAAAGTTTTTAATAAAAATCGAATTAAAATAAACAGTTTTATCACCGATTTCAGAATCGCTTTATAATTCAATTCGTTCCCATCTGCTTGTTTATATCGGATTTTTTAACACTGCAAGCGTTAAGTAAGCGTTTCTCACTGTGTGCATGAAATCTGGGTGTTTAAATATAAGCGATGCTTCTCCTCCTAATACTTGATTTTGGAGTATGTCAAATCAATACTACGTCAGAATGACGTAACGTTAACCCCATTAAATCGAGATCGATTTTATCTGTGACATAATGAAAAATTTTTCCATCTCTGTGACCGTTTTCTGATTCGATTATTTATTTTTGGTGGCGTTTTTATTGTTAAAATAAATGGACTCAATCAAGGCGCTGTTAAACGATCAAACGTCATAAGCTCTGGTCTGCCTGTATTATATAATTTCCCATCCGAATTTAGTAAGAAACCAAGCTGCTTTCCAGAAGAACTATGGGATATGTGTTTTACAGGGCAAGCTCCTGCTTCATGTCTCCTCTGACAGCCAGGAAGAACCCCTTCATGGAGAGCCCACAAGATCAATGAGAGAGGAGGCTGACTGGCAATAGGAATATTAGTAGAGAACCAAAGCTCTTTCCAGAGAACTATGGGATAAGTTTTTCATGGCATGGCATCCCTGCTTCATGTCTCATCAACAAGCCAGGCAGAACCCCTTCATGAGAGCCCACAGAGGATCAAATGAGAAGGAGGCTGGTGGCAATGCAATGTAGTAGAAACAAAATGCTCTTTCCAGAGGAACTATGGATTGTTTTTCCTAGGGCACAATCCCCGCTTCATTCTCCTCAGACAGCCATGCATAAGAACCCTTCAAGAGAACCCACAAAATCAATGAGATAGAGATGGTGTGGCAATCGAATGTGTAGTGGTAGGAAACCAAAGCTCTGTTCAGAGGAAACTATGGGATTAGTTTTTCTCAGAGGCAAGCATCCATGCTTCATTTCCTGCAGACATGCCACAGAAAACCCTTCAGTAGAGCGCCACAAGAATCAAGGTTGAGAAGAGCTGGCTGGCAAATGCGAAGTTTAGTAGAAACAAAAGCTCTTCGTCCAGAGGAACTATGGTAGATAAGGTTTTTCCAGGGAGCATCATCACCGCTTCATGGTCTCTCAGACAGCCAGCAGAACCCCTTCAGTAGAGGCCACAGAGATCAATTAGAATTATGCTGCTGGCAAATGCGAATTTAGTAGTAAACCAAAGCTCTCTCAGAAGTAAACTATGTATAGTTTTCGCAGGGCAGATCCCCTCTTCATGTCCCTTCAGATCAATAAGGAGTGCTGCTTGGAAAAGCATGTAGGGATTGACACTCTGTCCCAAAGAATTTCATTCTCATTTAGGGATTGAGGATAATGAAGAGTTCCGTTTTAGAAAGAGAGGAAAGACTCTATCCCCCCCCCATTGATACAAGCCTTTCCCTGCCTGGGACGAGATCAGATTCCTTCCTCGCGAGGAGGCTTCCCTTCCTGCCTGGGCGAGATTCAGAGCCCAAGCGGCAGGGAATGCCTTGAGAGAGCCTTCCTTTCCTTGCAGCTCTGTTAGAAATGGGAGTCTCACTCCACACACGGGGAGGTTGCAATCCACCGAGGATAATCCTTGTAGTCCTTTGCAGAGTGCAAGGCGCTGGAGCAAAAGCCGGGACTCAGGGTTTTCATGGCGCTTTAAAGCGCTGAAGAGATTAAGCGCCTGTAAACATTAAATAAAAAATAAAAATAATCCTTATCTCTTATTGAAAGACCACAAGCGGACTAAGTGGGTGAGGAAGCAAAAAATCGACAGCCACAGACGGATGGGGACAGAAAGTCACTACCCAATGACAGGCCCCATCGGCAGTCAGCTCCTCCCATCCTTACTAGCCCGATTCAAATGCATTCGTTCTCATCTAAAATACCGGTTCCTAACTCGAATCAAGGAAAAACACTAGGATAGGTACCCTAGTGTTTTTTTTTAAAACACGCGGTTAAATAGGAAAACAGACTGATTTTAAATTTTATTAAAACCCCTGTCTGGATTTCGATATTTCTTGTGGAACAGATTCCGGGTTGGTCGAGAACTGTTCTAGATTTAAACCGAATCCTAATGGGCACGCTGCCTAATGAAATCGATTCAGAACGCGGGGTTTCCCCTAGTGGGAACAAGCTCAAAGTCCTATCTTTTGAGCTGCAATCAAGTTGTGTTCAGTTATAGATGAACAGATTTGTGACTTAGAGCTAACTGGAAGATAATTTGCAGAATATCTGCAAGTATCTACAAGCAGAAAAACAAGTGAAATCTAGCAGTCCCTTAGATGCTTTTATTTTCTTCTCCCAAACAACTTTGTTAGTGCATGATTAGAATATTGCTTCTCTACAAAAACTGTATTTGCTAACAATGCAATTCAAATATATACTGCAGTATTAAAAGGCACATTAAGCTTTTAAAACAGATTTCAAAGTCTTATTACTCCTGTTCTACTTCTGTTTCAAGTTATTTTAATCTTGTCTCAGTCTTTCTATTCCCTCTGCCATCAACTCCTCCCCATGAGCCTCCCTCCATTTTTTTGGACTCATCTAATTTGCCTTATTTCTGAGTCATTACGATATTCTCAAGATACCACTTCATAAATTCTTCTTGTTGAATTCTTCATTAAATTCTAATTTTTGCTACCTAGTTCTGTCTTTTTAAGCTTCTGAAATCTACAGTAATTATGCATATCCATCTTGCAAGAGTACATATTGACTTCTGGATAATAAGGGGAGAGGCAATGAGAGGAATATGTAAGCTAGCAATAAGTCTGAGATCTTTAGCATACTCCTATGTGACACCTATCTCTCTGTCTCTATAGCATCATTTAGATCTATTTCAATATTTTTATATGCTATTAAGATTAGTTAGACTGCTAATCAGAAGGGACTTTCTCTGATTTCAGCAGCCTGACATGAAAAATATTTGGCTTCCTCAGATCCATTATTTAGAGCAAAGATCTAAAGTGCTAAGGAAGAAAGGTACAATACTGTTGCGGTATTTGATTCAAGCTTCAGGAAGAACTTCAGTGCCTTCCACAAAACATTAGAATCAATTTTAATCAGTGGAGAAGAAGTCACTTAAGAGAATTTGCAATAAGTATTCCTAATTTTAACTGGCTTCAGTGCGTATGGGTGGATAAATCTTAATTCTATAGAATTTATTTCTTTGGACGATAGCTGACATGCTTCCAGGCAAGATTCCCAGATTCAGTCCTTAGCTCAAAAAGATCACTGACTGAAACCATGAAAAAAATCCTGCCCATCATTGTGAGGAATACAGAGACAGATCAATGATCTTCCTAGCAACCTTTTACTCTTATTGAGCCTGATATCTACTATCCAGTAACTAAACATTATTCTTCTGCCTGTAGACAGAATATAAATAGCTAAAACTGAGTGATCCATTTTTTAAAACAAAATATTTCTGAAAAGCACATCCTGTGTGCCTTTAATATACATACCGAATTTGACCAGGCTAGGTTTCATGGTCTTGGAAATATGCAACAGGAATACAATAAATGCACACATAGGTTTTTATAATTATAGATTGCCATGTGCCATTTTAAATACCATATTTGGGTGAATATGGCAATAATAATAATAATAATAATAATAATAATAATAATAATAATAATAATTGGAGCCTTATTCATTAAGCTGAAATACACTTTACTTTAAACATGTAGTTTGCCATTATATCTTTTTAAACAATTATTGTCAAGTAAGTGCAGGCTAGGGTAAATGGTCAAAATCCTATATTGCTGACTTAATTACAAATACATATATAAGCATTGTCTTCTAGCCTGACAGCCAAAGCCTACCTTAACAGCCAGCAGCCTTACTTAGTGATAAAATTCTGTTTTTCTGGTCATCAGAGCTAAGCAGAATAGCATTTCCAATGTCCCCCTACCACTGATCAGCAGTGGAATGACAAGTTGCAACAGGGGACCTGCTTCTGATCATCACATCACCAATTGCTATAGGGAGTGATGACACTATCATGGTGGCAAAATTGTGTTGTTATGATTGTGAATATTTAGTATAACTTAATACAGAGTAGTTGCAGATCCATAACTCTGGGTTACAAATCTGTAACTTTAATACAGCATGCCAGTCAATGGAGATTATCACATTCCAAAACCCTGCTGGGATACAGGCTGGTTGTAATCATTACCGATGGATCTTGTCACACTGCCCTGTGCCCAGTCAGTAGGCAGCCCATATCCAACCCAGGATTCTCTGGCAGCTTTTCAAGAATGGGCAAATACCATTCTTGAAAAGCTGCGGGAGAAGCCCAGATTTGATATGGACTGCCTACTCCCTGGGCACAGGGCAGTGCGATAAGATCTGTCAGTGACATTTACAACCCTCCTGTATTCCAGAGGGGATCTGGCATATGATAGTCTCCAATATCTTTAATACTACATTCCCTGTTGTGGTCCTGCTTTGGGATACTGATCTCTTGCCACCAACTTGCAGTTCATCTTGCAAAATAGCAATCTATTTGCTGTAACTCAGAAGGACCATAGAGTGGGGAAATGCTTAAAGCCCCATATCCACACTCCAAGAGAGCAATCAGTATCAGTAATTTTAAAAAGGTGGACCTCCTTACTTCATTAGTATCTTTATTAAAGGATACAAATATGAGCTGTAATCTGGCAACAAAAAGGCATGCTTGTGGTGAATATGAGTTTCACTGAGGATAGGAGAAAAGAAAATTGTCCACTGGGACAGAAATGGTTCATAGAATGCTAAGAGGTCCATCCCATGTTTAATTCCAACAGTTCAGTGCTTCTAAAACCCTTCTTCAGTTGAAAAACTTCATTTGTTCTGATGATGGCAATCTGCCCCCAGAAAGGAGTGTCATGGGAGAAGACCTCATAATGACAAAAATAAGAGCTATTTTATTATTAGACCAATTTTCAAAATGCTCATTTAAATCAAGAACTTCTGCTTTAGCTACTTTGATATCTCTTGTTAAAGAATTTTCTTCTGGTGAGTCATCAGCAAGACTATGAAAAGGCCATCAGGGAGAATTCTGTGTTATCCAAGCCCGATAGCAATTACAGAATAGCTCCCTTCATGTTTATGGGCATTAGAACAATACTGCTAGGCCAGAAACTGCAGCTGCAACAGAGACAACTGAATTAGCTTAGGGTGCAAGTGATGGAGCTGTTCTGTTTTGTTTCCAATTGGCAGCAACACAGTTTAGTTATTTATTATTCTTTCTTTCTTAGAGAGGGGAAATTGGTGACAGAGAGGGAGGAGGAAGAGGAGAAGGAACAGCTTCTGCTATGAGAAAAGAGAAGGTTACACCATAGAAATTAAAATCAGGCTCCATGCCGAAGGTTCAGGATACAGGTGGCTTCTTGATTTTTAAATGTGAACAGCTGCTCTCCACCATTTCACACAATCATGTTATATTTCAAAGGAATTGTCTGCTTTTGCTGCTTGGTTCTGCCAATATTAGCTGTTGAATTTTTCCTGTACTGGCTTCTGCCGTCATGCCACTTCAGCATGCTGAGCCTTTCACATTTCATGCTGCTCTGTGAGGTATTTTGAGTGATCTCTCCCACATTTCATTTCAATAAGGCATTCCAAAAGTTTCCAGATAGCGGAAGTTGAGGTGGGAGAAACACTAAATTTCTGGGGAAAGGCTTTATCAGCAGATGCATCCCTGCTGTTTCTTACTTTCTGCATCAACATGGACAAGGTTCTAAGCACTGTGAGTCCACTTTAATAGCTGTGGCTGCATCCTGTGGAATCCTGGGGGTTTGTAGTTTGGAAATGCAGTTGAGATATTAAGTACCCCTCTCTAAACTGCAAATTCCAGGATTGCATAAGATGAACTGTGGTAGTTAAAAGGGAATGATAGTAATCATTACTGTGTAGTGCAAAAGACCCTAAAGGAGAAATCTGTATTCACATTTAATTGTGGATGAATGGAAGGAGACAAAGTTCCACTTGCTATACGATGTTCAAAAACCTTTATTTCTAAGACAGCCAAGCACATTTCAGTCTTACATGCACTGGCTTCCTTCAGGCGCTATTCAATTCTCAGAAATTTCTGAAGTTACAGTCTGCATTCATTGAAAGGTCTCCTTTCATTTTTCCATGGTTAATATGTGCTTTCCAGATTCTTGTCTTGTGCCACATTTACTTGTGCTACTAGATGAAGACTGCCTTTCTCTTAATGAGAGTTGCTTGGAGTGCTATTGGGACTACACTTTTGGGGGAAAGGGAATATTTTAACAGCCACGGTGAAGAATGTGGGTGTCCGGATACTACAGGGCTGATGTACTACATCTTAAAGTGAAATAATACATGTTAGCAGCTGTAGAGGGGAATGCCATAGGACTAGCAATGGTGGTGTCTCTGGTCTATAAACAAACATACATGGAAATGTGCATGATAATGCATACACACCCTTGAAGAAATAAGACAAATTCTTGGCAGTGCTCAGGTGTACCAAGATCAGGATTTTTATTTTTCATCCCCCCCCCCCCAAAAAAAAAAATTCTTCAGGGATTTGAGAGAAAGAAATTTGATTATTTACAATAATAGCTTTGGGATAAATCCACAAGGGCAATCTGTTTTACTTTACCTCATTTGTTGCTTATTAGAAAATCAACATGATTATGGTGGTTTCAATTATAAGCCTATTAGGTGGATAATTGACAACCCAAGTGCACTCATGTTAGATTTCATTTGTTTCAACTATAAAACAGGAACAATTGGTGTGGTGTGTTTTAGGCAAGTGAAGCTGCTAATCAAAGCATACATGGCTTTCTAATTAGTTGCCCTTATCTGCTTTCCTGGATTGAAATAAAGTTGTGTTTAGTAGGCATTTAGACAAGTCAATGTTTGCTTGGCACCTCTTCTCCC
Source organism: Sceloporus undulatus (assembly GCF_019175285.1). NCBI lineage: Eukaryota > Metazoa > Chordata > Lepidosauria > Squamata > Phrynosomatidae > Sceloporus > Sceloporus undulatus. The sequence goes on from NC_056524.1 coordinate 206,426,095, forward strand.
CTCTCAACTGTATTGTTTCTCAAGTCCCCAAGTAACTTGTTTCAATACAAAGGTACTTATATCCTGATGTAGCAGTTCAAGTGTTGCACTGTGACTCTGGAGACCAAGGTTCAAATTCAGTGGATGACCCTGGAAAAGTCACAGTCACCTAGCCTCAAAGAAAGGCCATGGCAAACACCTTGTGAAGAAATCTTGCCAGGAAAACCTCATGATACAGTGGTTCTCAAATGGTGGGGAGGGACCTCAGAGAAGGACTGAGAGTTGCTCAAGGGGGGAGCATGAGACTTGGAGGCCATGATCCCCCTCTCCTCTTCTTCCCAAACCTTCTCTGACCTGGAGGAGAACAGCAAGAAGGGCTCTTGGAACCTCTACCTGAGGGAGGAGGAGTAGAGATGTTTCCTTATAAGATGTTAAAATATGAATATATGTGAACTTGTGAATGAAAATATGGGCATTAAAAATAAAATATTTTATTCATATATTACGTATTGGGTGCACACACAATTTCCTTATGTAGATGTAAAGAAGATTACAACAGTAAAAAATTTAAGAACACCTGCTGCTATGATAGGTTAACCTTAGGTACGTATATCATAAGTTGAAAATGACTTGAAGGCACTCAACAACATGTACAATGATTATTGTGAGGTTGCACATTTGTCACTGTAAGTGAAAGAACAGTAGTTTTTCAAACTGTAGTATGGTTTTTCTTTCTTCATCAGAGAGATTAATATATATGGCCTAAAAGGAATTAAAATAAGATAGTATGCAGCTTGTTAAATAATGTATGCAATATGGATTGATCATTATGGAGATAGAGGCAACTAGATATGTCCCAAAGGATTTCTTGATGATCAGTATCTTCATCAGTTCCACCTGGATAAAGAAGTGAACAATATATTTCACACTTTTGTGAATTATCCATTAAGAGTAGGATGCACTGGGAGAACAGTAATTGCAAATGAAATGTTATAAATGAGCACATTGCAACTAAAGTTAAGATTCCTGAAGGGAGGGACTAGACATGTATAACAACTTGTGCCTATATTCTACATCAGCTATTTGGTTATGATTAAGTAATATATTCTGGCCCAAACTCGCATGCATCAGGTGAAGGAGGTCTGTTCAGCTGTTGATCGAGATGCAAGGAGGATGTCTCATATGCCTAAAAGGTATTACTTGCACCCAATCCCTTCCCTTCAAAATGTGCAGGAATGGCTATCCTCAGGAATTTTATGTTAACATACAGATGATAGACTCTTTCCTTATATTTCCATAGGCTGCTGTAAATGTCATCATAAAGTATAGTCAGCCCTGTGTATCCATGGATTCCGCAATCATGGATTCAACTATCCACAGAGTGATTTTTAAAAAAATATATCCCCCCAAAATATCCAACCTTGATTTTTGTCATTTTTAAAATAAAGGACACAATTTTACTCCATCACTGTATATAATGTGACTTGAGCATCCACAGATTTTGGTATCTATGGGGGATCCTGGAACCAAATCTCAGCAGATATTAAGGGCCCACTGTCATGCAGAACATGGGTCAAATACCGTCCACCACCCATAGTGACATTTCTAACAATATTGGCCAGAATCCTGTTAGGGGTTACAAATGACAAAGTCATTGTTATCTGAAATGTTCAGATAAATGTTCTATGGATGGCTAATAATGACATGAGTGGAATAGCAGAAAATGTGACAGTGCAGGAACTCTTGGCTGTTTTCTCCACTGTTGATTGTTCCTCTGTCCCATCCCTGTCCCCATTTCTGATTCCCAGTTGAACATTAAAGCAGAAGCTTCATTCTATTGGGGAAAGCAAATGTCCCACTACATGGACTAAGTACACTGAATGGAGACCCAAGAATCATATCCCAGCAGCAAACTAGCAAGCCAATTACCTCTTTCCCTTTCAAGTCTCAGTGATTCATAACAGTCTAACAGTGGTGCACATCTTTGTTGCAAGAGGAGATGATTGCTATCATCTCTTTTCCTTTGAGCAAAGCATCATTCCTTGAGGAATTATTTTGATCTCTGGAGGTACATCCCAGCCTAAAGTAATTGTTCCTTCTAGTGCTAAAAACACCAACCCTGTCTCATATAAAGAATCAAATCTGTCTATGAGTAAGCATGCTACACACTCCCCACCTAATCACAATCCACCAATTCACAGTGGAGAAGCTTTTCTTTCCAACCTAAAGGCTAAACGTTGTTGTTGTTTTTCCTTCTTTGAACTAATGGAAGTTATCAGTTAAGTGTCACTGTGACTTACAGAACCCTGGCTCAATTTGACCCTCTAGCCATCAGTGGAAGAGTAGTTTTCTTTGGTGCTTTAATATGTCAAGAAGTAAAAGTCAATATTCTTTAAACTTTGAACTGAACAGTGAAAAAATATTCACTGTTTTGTGATTAAATCTTCTGCTAAATGGAGTGACATGTCTAGAACAGGAATGGACAATCGATGGTTTCTGCATTTCTAAACAAACTGGTTATTTTGAGACAGTAACAACGCAAAGGTGTACAGTAAGCCTATTTTCCCCTTCACACATTATAATTCTGTACACAGCTACTACACAGTAAGTTCCATTACATTCAATGCAATTTATTCCCATGCAACTGTGTATAGGATTCCAGTTGTAGTTGTGTCCTAGACACTTTTAATATGCAAAGCAACCAAACACTTCATCAAGTCATTATATTTCAAAATCTGATTATATCACCGATCAATTCATCATCTCTAATTCACTTTTTAAAAAGTGTTATCTTACACTGCCTGCTTTTCATTATTTCTCAGTTAGCTTAAAACCACTACAGATTCATTAATTTGACACTCATTTCATTTGCATAAATAGTTCCAGCTCCTCAGATAACAACTAATATAAATATATTTTATATGTGACTATGCCACCAGCCATACTGATGATTTAACAGACCACAATTCAATCAAGTACTTCAGGAGGTCTTCACTGTCTATGTGGGTAACATGTATTGTGTAGTAAGTAAGCCCACAACTTGGTTCTGATACGTGGATGACACTTTCACCATTTGGAGCCTTGGAGAAGAAGATCTGGCTGTGTTCCTGAACCAATTCACTATGGAAAAAGAAAAGGAAGGAACACTGCAATTCTTGGATGTCCTAGTCATCCACAAACTGAACCAACATTTGGGTCACACAGTATACAGAAAACCCACACATACAGACAGATACCTGCACAAGAACTCCAACCATCACCCAGAACAAAAAAGAAGCACAATCAAAACACTGATAGACCGGGCAAAATGCATCTGTGAACCCCATTTCTTGGAAGATGAACTGAAGCACCTGGACCGGGCCCAGCTCAGACATCAGAAGGGCTGTCAAGCCCAGGAAAACCCAGAGGAGTGAAGACAAGCAGCCACCCAAAGGGAAGGTATTTTTACCATCCATCAAAGAAGTCACAGACAGAATAGGCAAAGTGGTGAGGAAGCACAACCTTCAAATGGTTTACAAACAGACAAAGAAAATCCAGCAAATGCTTCTCTCAGCCAAGGACCAGAGAGACCCTCTCACAGCCACAGGAGTTTACCGCATACCTTGCAGCTGCAGACAAGTCTACATAGGGACCACCAAACACAGTGTCCAAACAAGAATCAAGGAACACGACAGACACTGCAGACTGGGTCAGCCAGAAAAATCAGCAGTAGCAGAACATGTTACAAACCATCCTGGGCATAAAATACTGTTCGAAAACACTGAAATTCTGGACCAGGCCAACCACTACCATGTCAGGATGCACAGGGAAGCCATTGAAATCCACAAACACCTGGAAAATTTCAAAAGGAAAGAGGAAACCCTTAAAGTAAACAAGGTTTGGCTACCAGTCATGACAAATAGCAAGAGGAAGACTCAACAAATGCAAATGAGAAATCTCCACAGGCTCAGGGGTTTCCCAGCAGACAATGAGCACTAATCAAGCAGACACTAATCCTCTTTTGCAAACCTTCCCTCCTGAGGCTGGCCATTAGCAATAGGACAATACACATGCAAATCACTCCTGCCTTTCCATGTCACACAATATATATACCTTTCCAGGCAAGCATTCTCTGAAGATGCCAGCCACAAATGCTGGTGAAACATCAGGAAGAAACTCTTCTAGAACATGGCCACATAGCCCAAAAAACCCACAAAAAAACTACTCTATTCAGTGCTTTGGAAAATTTGGCTTAGGCCACAGATGCTGGCTACACACACCTCTTATTTAGACACATCTGAGTGTGGAGATGTTTCCTTTGTCTGCAGAAGTACCAGGGATAGCCTAATTGGCACATGCAATGTCACGAAGAGAATAAGTCAGTTCATCCCTGCACCACTCTTACATGAGTCATATAATACTGGAGAGAAACTTCTAAAAAGAGTTAGTGAGTTCTGAATCTGGAGTGAGAAGACTTTAAGTTAGAATTGAAGTCTTGTCTACATGGGCCAGAAGGCCTGTCCCACCACCACCACCCCAATTCTGGTGTCATCCTGTTCAGATGACATATGTCCCAAACTGGGTCAATGTCCAGCACCACACCATAACCGGGGTATAACACCCACAAATGTTTTTTTAAACAAAGCATATCTGATAGTCTGGATCTTCTGGGAAACCCCCAACCCCTCCTTTCCTACACAATGGCCCCAGTCTTCACAGTCATCCTGCTGAGCTGCCCGGATTGTCTCCCACCATGGGTCACTTGCTCTGAGGCCAGAATGAAGTGCCCAGCCATTTGAATGCTGTGGGGTGCCTTGTCCACAGATGTGAGTGACCTGTGGCAGTGGCAGATGTGCAAGGCAGATGGGCCGTATTCTGGCCTGTTCAGACAAGGCTTTAGTCTCTCTGCCACCATCAAGCTCTAGGCCAGGGTCAGGCAAACTGCTGCCCATGAATGATTGCTGTTGCTGGAACCCATTTTTGTGGTCTCTGAAGCTCTGGGCCAATCTCTCAAAGCTCCCTGCAACAGTTAATTTTAAAAAAAAAATTGCCCCCAAATCAATCAGAAAGATTACCCAAAACATGTGAAATATCATTTGGCCTGCAAGCACCCCAGAATTTGTACTACCTCAATACATCTGTTTTCTTCTGCAGTCCTTCTCAAAAGGTGACATCACTTACTCTTGCCATTTTGAGGGAGTGCAGTGGAAAACAGGTATTTGAGATTGTTGTTGTGAGGGTGCAAGACAGAATTGGCCCATGTGGCCATGTAGGAGCCCTGGTGGCGCAGTGGTTAAATGCCTGTACTGCAGCCACTCACTCAAAACCACAAGGTTGCGAGTTCAATACCAGCAAAAGGGCTCAAGCTTGACTCAGCTTGACAAAGTCACTAAAATGAGTACCCAGATTGTTGGGGGCAATTAGCTTACACTTATAAACCACTTAGACACTGTTAGTTCAGTATGAGGCAGTATATAAATGAAATGAAGCTGTTTGTAGTTGCTCACATCTGCTCAAGTCACAGAGAAAACTGGTCAGCTAACAGTGACGCCACCCTCACAGGAACAGGTAAGAAGAAATCCATTGAGACAACCCAATCCTTTAAAGAGCTCTCAGGCAAAATCATTCTATGAACAAGAGAATTCTGATTTCTTTTTTCCCTTGCTAAAATAAGAACCTTATCAGACACAGCTGTTTGGCATTATGCTGCCAGATGCTTGTTATTTTAGTACCTCTTTCCATAGTTTACACTGTAATTTCCTCATTTGAATATAGAAGGGTGTCATGACTGGCTCCCTCAAATTTAATATTTCCATTCTTAAAGAAAACAGTAACAGTAGAAAATCAGCACATCAACCATGAAATGAGAAAATAGGAAATAGTAGCTCTGTGGGTCTTTTTGGCACTCATTTGCTCTGAGAAGTGTTAACTAAAGCAAAAAATTTCATGAGCAATAGAGTAGCTTATGCAGTCTCAAGATACTTCAGCACTTTTATAATGAAAGTCTCAGGTTCCCTTTAGGCCTTATGTTATATGGGTATGTTATGTCTTTGCATTGCAGTTCCAAATTACAATGCAAGTGGTAGGAGATTGTATTTTCTGGATATTCCCCCTTTCCCCTCTGCCTTTGACATACAAAACATATTCGGTTTAAGAAGAGTGGAACTAAATGTCACAAGCAGGTTTCCAAATACACTAATGTTATGTAATACAGGAAATGTGATAATTTGGTATGCAGTATCAAGAAAATCAAGATATTGGATTAGGTGAACTGAATGTCCTTAGCTTGAAATTAAGGTGGGAGGAACTTGGATATTACAATTTAGGTGAACTGGCATTATTTAACAACAACAACAACAACAACAACAACTCCTCATTCAGTTAACTTGGTGTTAGCTAATAGTTTAGGTAAAGGGGCAGAGAAATATCGCACTTCCCCCCAGCAACATTTTCCTCACTAAAATAAACAAGCAACAACAACAACTTTTAAAAAGTGCCTGGGATTAAACATCTCTCTCCCATCCAAAGAGATTCCAATTGTGCTATGTAAAAGCTATTTTTTCTAATCAGTTCCAAATCAGTCCCCATTTGCCCCCAAGATAATAAGTTTCCCAAAGAAATGAGTGTATATGCTATCAGTGAAGATGTCAGAGCAGTTGTGGAGCACATACACATTCATTTATACAGCCAAAGACTTAACCTCAAGATTCTCCACATAAAGTCGCAATACAGCACACACGTGGCAGGTCTGAGATGCTAAGAAAAATACTTAGCTGTGGTTACTCTGCTGCCAGAATGTATATTACCCAGATGGATCAAAGATCTGATTCTTGGTGTGGCTACCTATTTTGCCCTATGATTACAGGAGGGGGGGCAACATCTGTTGGAAGCAAACTTCTTTGTCAGTTTTAAAACAATAGAAACCTCTGGTCTTTGGCTCAACCCTACTCTATTCCATTAAATAGGGTGAAGGTAGAGGACAAAAGAGGGTACCATTTTTTACCAAATGTTTGTTTGCAAATATATTTAAGTGCACTCCCTCCTCTGCATCCATAGATTCTGCAGATTCAACCATCCATGGCTTGAATATATATATCAAATCTTGAATTTGCCATTTTATATAAGGCTCCTATTTTACTGTTTTGTTGTGTGCCTTCAAACCATTTCTGATTTATGACAACCCTAAGGCAACCCTAGCATGGGCTTCTCTTGGCAAGATTTGCTCAGAGGAGGTTTGCCTTTCCCTGAGGCTGAGAGCATGTGATTTGCCCAAGGTTACTATGGCATTGTATAGAATGGGACTTGAGCATCCATGTATTTTGATATCCATAAGGAATCCTGGAACCAAACCACAGTGGATACCAAGGCCCAATTTAAAAACAGTCATAGGCGGGTTACAAACTGCCAAAAAATAGGTATGGAATACGTATTAAGGTTAGGAAGGGGCGGTGCTTCCGCACCCCCCTAACCCTAGTACGTATTCCATACGTACAACATGGCGGCGCCCCTTCCACATGGGGGCCGCCATGTTTACGTATCGGACGCATAGCATCCAGACGTGTCGCAGCGCCTATGACATCATGAATGCGCCAGCGGCGCCTCGCGACATCATAGAGGCGCCGCAAGAAGGAGTTTTTTGCTCCGCGCGGGAGCCGCGCGGTGTGGCTGCTCTATAACCCGCCATAGAATCATCAATCACTAGATCCTCAAGTACAAAGATATATTATAGATTGTTTGTCCAATTCAAAAACAATCACTAGTGTTTACATTTCTCAGAAGGCAACATTATTTATTTAACAGTTGTGTTCCAGTCTTGCAATGGGCCACAGCTTCCTTGAATGAGTCTATCCACTTCTAAATGCAATCTTCCTCATTTTGTACTGATTTCAACTTTGCCCAGATTATCCTGTTTTCTAATGAGCCATCTCATCTCATGATATGTCCAGAAACAATAGCCTCACTGTCAGATATATTTGTTTGTCTTTTTGGAGGTCCATGTTATCCATTGAATTCTCCTCCAGCACTACATTTCAGATCAGTTGGTTCTCTTCCTATCAGCTTTCTTCAGTGCCCAGCTTTCACAATCATACCTATAAATTCAAAATATTATGTCATGGATGATCCTGACTTTAGAATTCTATAATATATCTTTGTACTTGAGGATCTAGTTCCTTCAGAGCTGCCCCATCCTTATATGGGAACAATATCATGATAGATCAGGGATCCTTTCCTGTACTTTGTGGTTGTAGTTGTTATTGAGTGCCTTCAAGTCATATCTAATTTATGGCGACCCTATGGCAAACCAATGATAGTGTTTTCTTGGGAAGTTTCTTCAGAGGGGGTTTGCCACTGCCATCCTCTAAAGCAACTGTTACATGGATTTGTAACTGGCTGACTGACCGAATGCAAAGGGTGCTCAACAATGGCTCCTTTTCAGCCTGGAGAGAAGTGACTAGTGGGGTCCCACAAGGCTCTGTCCTCGGTCCAGTTCTATTCAACATCTTTATCAATGACTTAGAGGACAAAATTGGGGGAATACTTATCAAATTTGCAGATGACACCAAATTGGAGGAGTAGCTAATACTCCAGAGGACAGGATCAAGATTCAAAATGACCTGAACAGACTAGAAAACTGGGCCAAAGCTAACAAAATGAAATTCAACACGGAGAAATGTAAGGTACTGCACTTAGGGCAGAAAAATGAAAAGCACAGATATAGGATGGAGGACACCTGGCTGAATGAAACTACATGTGAAAGAGATCTAGGAGTCCAAGTAGACCACAAGTTGAACATGAGTCAACAGTGTGATGTGGCAGCTAACAAGGCCAATGCGATTTTAGGCTGCATCAATAGAAGTATAGTATAGTGTCTAGATCCAGGGAAGTAATAGTGCCACTCTATTCTGCTCTGGTCAGGCCCCACCTGGAATACTGTGTCCAGTTCTGGACACCACAATTAAAAAAGGACATTAAGAAACTTGAGCGTGTCCAAAGGAGAGCGACTAAAATGGTGAAAGGTCTGGAAACCATGCCCTATGAGGAACGACTTAGAGAGCTGGGGATGTTTAGCCTGGAGAAGAGAAGGTTAAGAGGTGATATGATAGCCCTGTTTAAATATTTGAAGGGATGTCATATTGAGGAGGGAGCAAGCTTGTTTTCTGCTTCTCCAGAGACTAGGACCCGGAGCAATGGATGCAAGCTACAGGAAAAGAGATTCCACCTCAACATTAGGAGGAACTTCCTGACGGTAAGGGCTGTTCGACAGTGGAACAAACTCCCTCGAAGTGTAGTGGAGTCTCCTTCCTTAGAGGTCTTCAAACAGAGGCTGGATGGCCATCTGTCAGGGATGCTTTGATTGTGATTTCCTGCATGGCAGGGGGTTGGACTGGATGGCCCTTGTGGTCCCTTCCAACTCTACGATTCTATGATTCTATGAGATAATGTAACTTGCCCAAGGTCACCAGTCAGTTTACATGGCTGAGCCAGGATTCGAACCCTGGTCACCAGTTATAGTCCAATACTCAAACCATTAGGCCATGCTGCATACAGAAACTGGATGTTCTCCAGGCAGTCCTATAAAAGGCTATTGAGTAGGTAAGAAGATGTCTTATAACCCTAGTACGTAGTATGCTTATCCAGCTTTCTAATAAAACATTTATTTATCTACACTTCATAATTGTGAGCTAGAGACAATTTAGCATATGAGTGCTACTCCCAAATTGAGTAGATTTACTGAATTAATGGGATTTACATAAGGATTGACCTACCATTCAGCAATTGATTTTGATCTAGTCGGGATTAGTAACTGGATTGAGGCCAAGAAAAAAAACAAAGCAATCCCTAGGAACACCATAAAACTGTGAAATAATATTTCCGAATTGCAACATCAGAACAAGTGAAATTCGGTGATGCAGCTTTCTTTGGGTATTAATAATCTTGCTCCAGATTGCCAGTTGCTACTAATTTTGGAGGCCTGGGAGATATAGAATAGGAAAGATGGAAACGGCATTGGGACACTGACAGATTTTGATTATGCCAAAGTGTGGTCTCAAAAACAATGATACAGCAAGGTGCACATTAGCATAATATAATGAGAAAATGAAAGGAATGTTTGGAAGAAAGGCTAAGTGCTATGTGAAGAGTCAGAACAGCTGAAATATGGGGATGATAGTTGTAGTGTATGGAAAAATCCTTAATGACCACTCATAAGGCTCTAGGGAACATTCATCTGCAAATGACTCTACCGTAACTGCTGGAGATGATATTCAGCCAGTATTCAGAAGTGTAAAACATTAAACAGTCTGTCAAACTCAATGTCGGCTCTGTAGAATAGACCATCAGAACCTTAGGTCATGGGAATACAACTTAATTTATCTGTCAATGAAGTCTGGCCATGAAGTCTAGTAAAACCATGCTCATGTAATTAGACAATACATACCTTGAGTGCTTCAAGAACTTGCAATCATTTTGGGGTCTTTCATGACTGCTCTCATACATTGACAGCTCACTCTTAAGCAGCCTTGCAATATTTGTGGCCTTGCCTCTGCTACTGCAGTAGGACTGCCTGGAAGCCCTTCTGCTGATTTAAGAAGATCATTCAAAGTTACTTGCTAAATCAAAACAAAATGTGTGTGTGCGCACGGGTGCATGTGCATATGTATAGTGCCCCAAATGGAGCATGAAATAGCCTAAGGCTTTTTCAGTGTATTGTCTAGTTCCTTACAGGGTGGACTCTGATTGAGATTGTACCTTTCTAATCTGAGATATATTATTTATTCAACAAATTGCCAAGATTAAAAAGTGGTATTTGATCTGGGAGCTTTAGAAGCATGGGACTAACTCTGAAATCAGCAGATTCCTTGGATTGTGGAATACCTGCCTTGAACCCCATTGTGGGAGAAAGGCAGGATATAAATCTTTGAAATAAATAAATAGATAGATAAATAAAACTGTGATCAGTCTAAGCCAAGGGTAGGACTCACGCAGCATTCCAAATGTTGTTGAACCACAACACCCAGAATCCTAGCCAGTCTCATGCCAAGAGTGAATAAAGCTGGGAGCTGCAAAATCTGGAGGGCCTTATATTTCCCAATCTGATCAGCCTGCTCTTCCCTTTCTCCTACTTGCAACAATGATAGTACAGAAGGAAGAGAGCTTGTGCTTAGTAATGTTGAATCCAGTAGCTCCACTAATCTGGAGCTAAATTCTGCTCTGCAACCAATGGGAAGTCCTTCTGAGAATGCACATAAAAAGAAAAAAGGAATGTTGTTGTCCACAGAGTGCATCTAGCACTCTTTTTAAACAGCACAGTATTTTTTTTTAGCTTTGTGATTTTTGTAATACCTGACCTCTCATCCCTGGTGAGCTGCACACATGGGATTTGTTGGCTTAAAAACAGAAGGTGGAACTGTCAAGATTATGTTGTTGGCATAATTTGTTTTCTCCATGAAATGATCAGGTTCCTATGCTCATCAGAATAACCAGCCACTTAGTCTAAGCATTAGTGTTAAAAAAATAAAATCCCTCTGCATTCCACTACCTAATGCGAGAACTCTCTTGTGAAATATTATTATTGATGGATAATTCAAATGCCTTAGCTTCAAATGCCAATGGAATTACAGACTGTCCGTAACTTGAGGTTGGAAAAAAGTACCTTTTTGGAGCTTCTGCAGTCTCCCAGATAGAAATATCAGTTGCCATGTTACCTTGGGAATTCTAGGAGTTCTAGTCCAAAATGTAACATTTGAAAACTCTGACCTTAATTACAGATGTGCACACTGATACTTTCAAAATGATTCTTTTTCTTTGTCAGCTCACTCTATCCTCTTCATCTATAAAATGTCAAATTGTTTGTATTCTAGCTATGAAGAAAATTATTAATGTTGACGAAATCATATCAATAATAAATCAAAATAAAATTCTGACTCTTCCTTCCTTTTCCCTTCAAATAAATGAATGTGACAGACAGTGAAAGTGACAGATTTTGCCATTCATATATCATACAAGATGCATACAAATGATTATAATGCATACCTTTCAACCATACACAATGTCTTTGATTACATAGCTGTAAACATTCCAGCTTTTACTCCTGTGTATTCAACCACGTTTCTGGTGCCAAATCAGGATCATCACCCTCTTTTTGAGATAGGCTATTTATCTTTAACAGTTAATACAGAATTTGGCTAGTACAGATGGTTAACATTTTTTTTGTGGTTTATATTTATTAAGAATTGTATTTCAGCATTTGTTAAAGGGAAGAAAATCAGACTAAAATATCTCGAGTGTGGGAGAAAGTAAAATTGTGCTAAAATATTTATTCCTGCAAGGAGAATTAAAAATTTAATCAATGTTCTCCTCTTCTCAATGATCTTTGAAAATCATGCAGAGTTATGGAGGGGTGATGGTCATTTTTTTCCAGGGGACAAGACTTTAGCAATGGGCGTAGGGATGTTCTACCCTCGTGATGCCCATGGCAACAGGAGCATGAGGGAAGATGATAGTTGAAGACAAGGGAGACTATTTCTTTCCAGGATCTTTTCTTCATCCTTCCCACTCCCCCACTCCCACCCCCACATCCATGTAATGTGGGAAGCATGAGGAAAGCTGGTGAGAATAATGAGGTTATACCATTACAGGGCTGTCTCTTGGTTCCCCACCCCATGAAATATGAGGAGGAGGCAGCCAAGCAAAAATGGTCATACTCTTTATGTTGTGATAACTGGTTCATGATGATGCAGACATTGTTGTGTGCCAGCTTTTGAAACACAGCCCAAAGTGATGAGTCTTCTCCCTTGTGGGGCAGGGGATCAGTGAGTCTCTGGTAGGGTGGGAATAGTCCTTGAGTCTATTTGAGGACTGGTGAAAAGAAAAGAGAAAGGGACTCGAGGATGATTCTCTTCATTGGGTTTTTGGACACCCCACAAGTCTGCTTCTTATTTTTAATATTCTACAGTTCATAACTCTAGTATCAGAGATATTGTGGAAATGGTTGCTAGATGGCTAGGTCCAGGTTTTAAATGGTCCTAGACACCTGAAACCTGTCAGAGTGACATTGTGCAGTACTGCCCTGTCTCATCACTACTGAGTATGACAATCCCTAAGAGGACTGGGGAGTATTTTACCAGGACTACTTTAGACATGGACATAACCATGCCCTAAGCAGGTATCACATTGGCAGGCTGATGCCTAATTACACTATCGGCCTTCCATATCTACAGATTTCTTATCTGTTTTTTCAATCATCCTCAGCTCAAAAATATTTTTAAAGTACTTCTTAAGGTTTACTGCTATAGAGATTATTGGAAAATTAATTTGATTGAATCTATTTGACGATCTGTAACATTGTAATATACTCTAGTACTGTAATACGATGTCATGAGATGGATTACTTTTTTATTGTTTGGAAAAATTGTATATAAACTTTAATAAAGATTATAAAAAATATATTTTAAAATACTCAAAAGGCAACCCTTGATTTCCTCATTTTATATAAAGAATACCATTTTACTACGCCACTGTATTTATTGGAACCTGAGAATTCATGGAGTTTGGTATCCATGGGGTATTCTAGAAGCAAACCCCAATGGATGCCAAGGGTCCACTGTACATATAAAACACAGACTTAGCATGTGTTAGATGTTAAGATAGGACAGAAGGTAATACCAATACAATTATATTTAGTTACTGATTCAGAATGGTTTTATGATAATTTTGCCATTCTTTACAAATTACAAGCAACATGGGCTATTGATGACATGTTAGGAGGCCAAGAAACAATCAGTTTTTAGGAAGAATAAAATTAGAACAGTAATTATGACACTTTTAGAAGATTAATGATGAAGAGGCAGACTGAAAAACACCTCCCTCTTACTGGAAAAGGAATGAGTTCACTTTGGTGTAATTGCTGCTTTTAAAACTAAGAATGGTCTTGTTAAAATTGATTTAGTCTTACCTACTGGGCATAAGTGAGAAAATTAAAAGGCATAACCTAAAAATTATGCACAGTAAGGGAAGCTATATTACGGATATACATGGAAATGGTTATTACTGACAGGGAATCACATTGATAGATTATATTGGGTCAGTATGGTAAATTGATAGATTAAATCAGGACAAACTGCATTTGGATATCCTCAATCATTATTTAAAGTTCTGATCATCTATGAAGATAACTACATTGTATACAGACTATGTTTGTCATGTTTTCTTCCCATTGAATAAATGGGACACAGTAAAGATTAAAGCATGTCTAAACCCAAATTTCTGTTTTGCACTAATGTAAAGTTGCACAATCGTGTTTTATGTTAGAGGTCTGGATGAGTGATAGCTATAAATCCAGTTATGTCAAGAAGAAGCTCTACAACCATAATTAATCAGTTGCTGGATGGGGGGCATCAGAGCTGTGCCCAGGCACCATCCAACTGCCTTTACATATCAGTGGTGAAAGTGCTGGGCAAGGGGGTACTAGCTACCACCTCACTTAGCATCCCGCAAAGTACTTAAACCGCTCTCAACTCATAAAAAATTCCAGCCTTAGTTTGGCTTCATTCCATAATTTTTGATCTGTCAATCTACTGAAACTCAGCTCCAGTCTTGTCTCAAAAACTAGGAGAAAGATAGGTTTCTTTTAGCAACTTGTGACCATTTACAGTATTAAGAATCATTACATTTTCAAGTCTCGCATATGCACATGTGTACCTATATCTGATCTATATTTGTTGTATTTACAATTGACAAATGAGTTTTCACTCATATGGGATCAAATATCAGTCCTTCTAAGTAGCCCCAACTCATTCTGAAATATATATTCTGGTTCCTGCATATTTTATTAGAGGTAATGAATCTCCAGTTGCCTAATTATAATGATGCTTATTTCTTCCTCCTGCTACTAGTTGTATGTCACATTTTGATGTCTCTTCCTGAATGGACTGAGAAAATGCCAGCTGAAGAACTTCAACATTTTTATGAAAGAAGTTTAGATATATTTAACATGCAAAGACCCAGCTACTGATGGGTCCTATAAACTCCACTATACAGGAAAGAAGCATTCCTAACTTCCTGTTCTCTTAAATGCCATGGCTCTGTCCTGTGACATTCTGGATTCATGACGTATTTAGCATTCTCTGTTAGAGAGTTCCAGTACCTGAATAAACTACAGATTCCAGGAATCTGTATGATATAGCAATGAAAGTTATAGTCCATATCAAAATGTAATAATAGCTATGTGAAATTTGCTAGCCATAATTCAAGCATGAGGGAGGGGGGGAATCATATACATTCAACCCACGCATTACTCATTAAAGCATGCTTCTAGAAGTGGTGACTTTCTGCTAGAATTCCCCCCCCCCCCCAAGAACTCTACCCACATGCCAAGCTTGGTTATGGTATCTGCTTTGATCATTGATTGTTGTGGTGCCATATCACTTATTTTCCATGTCTGGTGGCTGAAGGATGGAGCACAATAGAATTGGGAGAAGCCAATCACCCTCCCCACTGTAGTCTCCTTTTATCCCTTCAAAGCAGTTTTGGAAGATTAGAAACTTTCAGACTTACATTTCAGGAGGTCTAGGAGAGCAGAAAAAATGTTCTAAAAATTTGACACTGAAAAAAAAAAAGCTCTATGGCTGTTATATTTTTGCTTATTCCCACCTGTCCATAGCTCCACCTCAGTTGTTCCTTCCCCATCTTACTGAAATAGAATGATGAGTGCCCAAAGTTCAATAAGCCAGAGCAACAAGAAGCATGCGATGTCAAACAGTTCAAGGTCAGCAGCTGTAAATTAGAACAGAATTCTTATAGGAGATATCAGAGTCAGAGAACAGTCCAAGGGTCATAAATCAAGTACCCACATTAGGTCAAATCAAGAGGTGACTTGAGTGAAGAACTCAGCTGAAAGAGGTTCCCCACATTTAAATACAGCCAGCTCAGCCAACACCCACATGCTAGCACATTTCACAACTGTGAGCACATAGCCTTTCACTGCATCAGTGGGGGACAGCCTGCTCCAGACTCTGGAGTCATCACCTCTCTCATGGGCTGGAGGGTATCTTTCTTCCAGCTCCTCTTCTTACTGAACTGTAGGAAGACCATAATGCATCTGTTCCAGCTGTGGTAAGTCTACTTCATCTTCCAAGAAAGACAGATTCTCAGGGGATGGGGAGAATAAACATCTCCCCCCAGTTTCTGTTACTGGAGGTTTTTTTAAGATAACTCCCCAAGTTACCACATCACTTGTTATTGTACTAATGCTGTAAACACAAAACATGCTCAGTTTTCTTAAACTCTGTTTTCTTATGATGTGAATGTTTACAGTTGACCATGGTGTAGTGATTTCCTTCAACATTTCTTGCATGAAGAGTTGCTGAGTACCTCCTCTCTATATAGAGATGTTACATACTGAGGCAAAGCATTGGTAAGAGGCCAGTAAGCAAATCATTTGCTGCTTGGGGAAATCATCCAGAGTTTTGAGGGTGTGGTGCTGCCATCAATATGCTGATAGCACCCAACTTTACTACTCCTTTACACCCCAAACCAAGGAGGTTATCCTGGTCCTAAATGACTGCCTGTCATCAGTAAGGGATTGAATACAAGTGAACAAACTGAAGCTTAATCTAGACAAGACAGAGGGGCTCTTCATGCAGCCACCATTTGCTTAAGACAGCCATTCATTGCCAGCTAGTAGGGTTAGGAAGGGATTTTACTATGTGGCTGATTGGTGGAGAATTTGCCTTCCCCAGGAGCCAGGTTCTTCTTCCAGGTATTTTAGTCCTCTATAATATTGTGTGTGCTTTGTTCTTTGATAATAATTGTTACTATTCTATTATACCCTGATGTGATTAGGCAGGATTTATTTTGGGGTGTGATGTAGTGCTGCTCTTGGTATATATTTGTCTTCTGATCTGATTTTGCAGCTTCATTTCCCACACTGCCATCTAACTGCAAGAACATGGTGTTGTTGCTGTTGCCATGGATGATGATCAAAAACAATGCTGGATAATCAAAAACAATGTTGGTTTCTGCAGCTAGCCAGATATACCTGCAGAATTATAGTACACTGTGAGGTCAAAGATGAAGAAAAACATGTGTCAAAAGAAAGCAACTAAATAAAATGCATCTGCCATAGGAATAAAGGACACCAAACAATATTAAAGCAACCCAGACACCTAGCAAGGGGGGTATTGTTTCCCTTGTGTGAGAGGCAATCTGTTTTGTTGTGTTGAATGAGCTCAAAGTGAATATAAAATCAAGATATATTCAAAGCCAGCCTAGGGAAAAGTACAAAACATGTTGGGATAGGTGGCTGAAACTTTTGTGTTTTATACTTTCTCTTTTCTGTTCCTGTTGAAGAGAGCTCATTAGCACACCTTGGTGCATTTAATCATTTCATCAGAATTAATGCTGCTTGGTTTGTATAATATGTTCTATCACATTCACAGTCACTCTTCCTGTGGTGGAACAGGAAAGGTCAGGAGGTCTCAGTGTGCCAGATCAAAATTAAAACAGATGAAGTTGCCAACTTCATCTGCATTTTATATAAAAGGCACGTTGGGGGACTGAAGGAGAGGACAGGATTTCACAAAACAGATTTGCAATGGTAAAGAAGATAGTTTGTGGTGCACAGATGTTTTCTTTGTTTTCCCTGTATATCTTCAGACTTTTCCTTGAGTTCATATGCAATTGGTAAAGAAATAAACTCTTACAGCTCTTAGATTTTATGTTTTATCACAGTAATTTCTATACATTCAGCTTTTAGCAATTGTTTGTATGAAAATGCAGTAACAGAAGCTTGAAATGACTTAATGGAGAGGTGTGGGTGCATTTCTTTTTAACACAGACTAACCAAGGGTCAGAACCTGGAATACTACCTATGTCACTACCTATGTACACCAGAAGCAAATGAGGCCTCAAAGAGGCAAGCTCCAAATCATCAGTAAGGATAACAGGTCATGTGTAAGGGGCCTTCGGTACCATGATCAATCTTGAATTAAGGCCATATTTGCATACAATTTATATCCCCTGATTTATTGGTATAGATCCAAATATGGAATTATTTATTGTAATTAGTTTGATTGCTTCTAAATTTTAAAGGAGCTATGAAAGGGGATAGGATTTGACCCTTCAATAGCTTTTTCAAAGTTCAAACTGAAGCCCAAAGCAGATTGACCACCCAACATGAAAGCTATTACTGTTTCTAACTCCTTGAAGGCATATATCCAGCAGTGTTAAGGAGACCTCCCTGAGTAATTTTCTCCAAGTCCAAAGATATGAGGTCCCTGGTCCTAAGTCAGGGATGGGAAACTGCCAGAGAGGCTGCATTGAACACCTGCCCTATCGAGACGTGAGCTCTGCCACTGTTCTGCTGTGAGTTTTGTTACTATGTTGTTTATGTACCTTGTTTTAAAATGGATGTGTCACTTTAGTTTAGAACAATTCTGCTTTAAATCAATGCACATGTCCCTTACACATGGTGTTTTCTAGAAAAAAAATAGCATTTCTAGGAAATAGCAGCCTTTTTGTTGCTGTCACATCAATGATGCACATGCTGTCACATCAACAAAGTTCATGCTGTCACATCAACAATATTCAGCACCATGGTGGCTAACCCAGCTGCATAATCTGACCAATCAGTTACATTATAACCTTCTAAATGGACCATTTGTGGAATCCTCATGTGTGTGTGTATGTGTGCACGTGCCTGCATGCACACGTTTGTACCTCAGTTGCTCACCAGAGCCTTTCTTTGCCCTCACTTACTCTACTGCCTTGTTAGTTATAAACTAGAAACTAGGATTTATTTATATGCCGCCCAATCATTGGGAATCTGGGCGACTTACAACAGAGGGGATAATAGATGGTTCCCTGCCCTCAGGCTTACAATCTAAAAAGACACGACACAAAAGGAGAAAGGAATGGTGAGGGGGAGGGGATCAGGTCCAGCATTCATCTCTCCCTCTGAGGCCTGGACCAAGGCAGATGGACTGGAGGGAGGGCTCTTTTTCTTAATTGAGGCCGGGCCCGATGGCCTTGGGCCTGTCCTTTCACTCCCTCCCAGGCCAGAAGATGACAGTTGGAAGGAGGGAAGGGAGGACTCTTCCTCTTCAGGCCCGATGGTGTTGGGCTTATCCTTTAATTGAGATAATTGTAGTGGCTTAAATTCAGTTGCTAATCTAAACTAGAGCAGACCCACTGAATCAAATGCCAAATGATAAGTCAACAGTTACATGAATCCAACTCATTTAATGGGTTTATTCTTGTCGGTGATAGCAGTTGGATTTAGGCCAAAATGTACCTGTTTGAAACAGGCATAAAGTATTGCTCTCTATAGCATGCTTTCATTTAATAACTATGCTGTAAAAAGCTGTACGGAGTTGATAGTGTTCTGGTGCTCCATTTTTCCTCTTGAGGCTGGGCTCCTTATCATTGCCCTGCCACTCATTCTGGAAATCAGGGGAGGAAGGTCACCTCCACTAAATGACATGAAATAAGGCATAAAAAGACTGGAGACTTGGAAAAGAGATAACAAAACGTGTTTAGTAGATGTGGTTTTCGTTCCAACAGCATTAACAGGGTAGCTTTATGTTCTGTCTGACTCTTACAAAAAGTGTGTTGTGGTGCTGTACCCATTGATAGTAATGACCCAGGATATTTAAATATATAAACTTTCATTTGTGTTTTTCTTAAAGTCTTTATTATGGTCCTTGTTAAATCTATCAGTGAGACCTAATTTACATTTGTCAATAATCATGCTAAAGTTAGGCTAGTGTATGAGGCTATAAGATCTCTTTCACACAGTCTATAAGCAAATATTGGGAGTGCATTTTTAAAGTAAAGAATCTAGGTTTAAAGACATCTAAGCAAACAAGAAAAGGTTTGCAGCAAGATTCAATGAATTTTACTCATGTCTAAAATATTGGATTACAACTATGACAGCAATTATACAAACAAAAAGAACATTGTTTGATCAAAGTTAAACATTTCACAGTATAGCTGAGTAGCTTTATCCTTGTGGGCAGAGAAGACTGAATGGATTCAAAGTTGTCCTTGTGCTGGCAATGTATAAAAGCATGGCATGTAGCACTACTGCTATACCAGTTTCACCTAGCTGCAATAGAATTCTTAGACCAGTTCTTAGACCAGCCAAAAAAGTAATAAGTGGAGAAAGAGTGGTAGTGAGGAAAGATGGAGAGTACTATGACATCATCAGCCATTGTTTCTGCACTCTGAAATAGTGAAACATTACCTGTAAAGCAAGTATAAATAAACATCCTTGTCTAAAATTTTGTTGCTATAAATAGATCCATTAGTCCAGTACCACACAGACTGGTAATTTTGGGCTTCCTTGGGGGTTCATATCCTGTGGGGCTACAGTCAAGGACTGAACTTAGATCTAGAGCCTAAAGCTATTTACTCACCTTGTCTAGAGTATACCCATTGAATTAAATGGGCCCGAACAGATCAGCCAAAATAAAGCTGCTTCTATATTAGCCAATGGAAGCATGCACCCACAGGAGCACTTTGGAGGTATGCTGTTTAAATGATGTATGCGTCCTAAGAGGCTGGAAGCCATGCTTTGACGAAGCTTCTGGCCTCTTAAGATGCATGTGTCATTTAAACAGCATACCTCCAAAGTGACCCAAAACAGCTTTATTTTGGCTTGTCTGTTCAGGCCCAAATGCTAACATAAACTAACATTTATGTAAACCCTATTGACAATGAGTCTACTCTACTTTGGATTTAAAATGAAATGTAGGTCTATTTAAAACATTTGTTGGTTTTACTTTCTTCCATATTTGGGTATTCTAAACCTTATGTTATTTTTACTGTGAATATGGAAATGTATGCACATTTTGGTAAAACAGAAACAAACTGAACCAAAACTTCTTCCAGATTTTCACCAGCTAAATGCAATAGGTACATCTATTCCTAGCATGTTTCATGGTCTATCTGCCTGCTATATAAAGATGAAAAGCCTCCTTTTAAGGGGGCAGTATGAGGGACAACCACAATTCAGCATTACACTTGTTGAATATGCAGAGCCAGACTTCTCACTTTTGTTTCCCCCCACATCTGACATTTGAAAAATAATTGTAGGGTCTTTAAATCTCAAGTGTGTGTGTGTGTGTGTGTGTGTGTGTGTGTGTATAGTGAATTTGGGTATATTCTTATCAAAAACTGAAATAAAATAATCAACAATTCCATATAATGGGCCAACTCTATCAGTGGGCTAACCATCCAAGCTTTGGAGCCCCTGCAGATCATCCTGCTTTATATTAGCCAATGGAAGCATGCACTCACAGGAGCACTGACTCAGGCATGCGCATGTCACCAGCCATTGACTAATAAGGGCTTGAGTTTCCACAGTTTTCCCCATCTCCAGGGCCCTCAAACCAAACCCCCACAGATGAGCAATGCCTCCTGTATTTCTTTTGTAGTGTGACCTTGCTTTTCTGTTGGTTACAGCTCAATTTCATTTCTGGTCTATCCATTTCTTTGTTGTTGTTTTTTCCTGATGTCTGGCAATATCTGGTGTTAGAGATCAGTGGTATTAACAGTGAAGAGGGTGACCTGTCTAGCTGCCTGAGTATTGTATGTGGACATGTATAGATATTGTGTTGGATGCTGTAGGATTGTTTGATGATCTCCCTAGGTTGATGGATGACTGCTTTGCTTTGCAATTACTGAATTGACATGACTATAGGTTAAACGTTTTTAATAAGGACAGGTAAAATACTTTTGTGTGTGTGCTATTTTAAGAATTAAAATATGATCTTTGCCTCCTGGAGTAATCTATGAATTGGAATTTAGTTGTATCTTAACTGGCCAAAATGAACAAAAACCAGCTGAACTAATGCGATAGCAAGTATATTTCTATCGATTAGCTGAAGCTGTGCTGAATCCAAAGGCTTCTCAGACTAATGGAATTGCAAATTATTTGGGACTACTTAGGACCTCCCATAAATTTGTCCTGGCACAGTGACTGTGTTTCTGGGCTGGGGGAAGTTTGGATTTCGCAAAACTCAGTTCTTTCTTGGGTTGGGCAATGTTTGCATGTGACGAAATCCTGTGGTTAGAACATGGCCACATAGCCCGAAAATCCCACAAAAACCATGGATGCCGGCCATGAAAGCCTTCGACTTCACAATAACAAAAGGCTTATGTCTATTCCTAACCCCTATCCCTGGCAGATGTTTGAGTTAGGACTGTACTACCCATTTTTCTAACCTGAGCCACTAGTTGCTATGTTCTTCTAAATGTAAGATTATTTCTCTTGTTTTCTGTTTAAAATTTAATTTTTGTTCTTAAAACAACATGGTGACAACAGCTTGCAGGAAATTATTTGTTATTGATCTGTAGCCAATTGTGAAATTATATATTTCTTACCTATCATGTCTCTAGATTACTTTCCATTGCATCTAGATCAATAGCAGAATAATCTATGAAATTCTGCCAAAACCATTTGTGGCAAGCCTGACAACATTTGAGTTCATGATTTGTTATTCAATTTCTCTCAGGTTATTTTTGAAATTAAAGGCAGAAATACACAAGAAGAAAACATTATTACTATGTCAAACAGTTTTTGGCATACCATAATATCTTGTCTTTGAATCTGACATCTGTGGTACTTATAGAAGTAGGCAGCTGTATAGGATATTTCAATATCTTATCTGCCTGCCTTTTATTCAAACCACTACAGTTTTAGGAATGTCTTCTTGTGCAAAACTGTTTGTGTTAAATGCTATAGGCTTGAATCCAATAACCACTTGTCTGCAAATAACACTCAGTGAACTCAACAGGAGATATGTCTAAGAAAAGATGCATAGGATTGTGTACTTACATTAAAACTATACAGCTAAAACCATTCTGAAATATAGTCGACCCTTGGATCTGTTCCACAGGCTGGGTTCCATAGCCTGGTAGCAGCCACTGACTCTTTCCTGAGTCCTCACCAGCCATACTTGTGAAGGTAATGGGCTGAGAGAAAGCTCTCTCTGGAAGTCTTTAGGTTTGTAGAGGGAGAAACAGTTTTCCAGATTGGCTGGTCCTTAGCCATTTAGGGCTTTATAGGTCATGCACTTTGAATTCTGCCTGGAAACAAATTAGTAGCCAGTGAAGCTGTTTCAGTATTGAAGTTATATGCTCCCTACAACCATCCCTAGTCAGCTGTCTACCCACAGTATTTTGGACATGCTGAAGTGTCAGAACAGTTTCCAAAGGCAGCTCCACATAGCATGTATTACAATAATCCAAATGGGATGCAAGCATGTGGTACGATGGCCATATCTGACTTCTCAAGGAATGGGCATAGCTGGCACACTAGTTTTTATTGTACAATGACACTTCTGGCCACTGCCAAAACTTGGGCTTCTAGGTTCAGGATTGGTTGAGTATAACAGTACTGCCAACCTATTCTATCCCAATTTCTCCACTATATAAATATGTTTTATATTTGAGGCCTTAATACCACTTGGTGTTACATCTGAAGAACTGGGTTTATATCTATGATAACCCATTCTAAAATAATTTTAAAAATTAATCCTACAGGTCGTGCCATGTTTCTTTATTTTTCTGCCCTTTCCTTCCTCCTTTATGCTGCAAGAGATTAACACAGCTGCTTCTTTGAAAATTCCTTTCCTGTGTAACTTTATATTATTTTCTTACTATTAACATTAGCTTGGCTTGTAGTGGTAGCAGTTCATAGAGTTGGTATATCTTACACACTCCTTTGAAACTGTGCTATTTGGTGAAAGACTGGTGAGAGAAGAACAGCGAATTCACACATCAGTTGACTTTGGAGTTTTCTATTTTATTCTTCTCCAGATGGGACCTAATTGATTTATCATTGAAGACAGGGAGACTATTCCCTTTGAATACTAAACAAAGGAGATTACTCTACTTAAGGCATCAATATCTTATTAATTAGGCAACTTCAAACACAGCATAGTCTCAAAGTTAACATACTTTTAAAATCCACAGCATTTATTTTACAAAAGAATTTGGAGAGAATAGGAAAATGTTGATTTTCTGTAGCTCCTTTGATATTAAGTGCATTTCAAAGCCACCTCAGTAGCTTCAAGTACTTCAGTATGTACACTACTTTGTATTGTCAGCTCTTTTCAAATGTCAGCTTTTTATATTGTGACTTGGGCCCACTTCAGACTGGCTATTAAGGCCAGCCCTGGGGGGCAGAGTCAGGGTGTTATGTCTAGAAGACACACGGCATGACTCCACCCCAGGGCGCCATGATGCCATGCACCATTCCACATGGTGCACGGCTATACAGCGCTCCTCTGGTGCTGTGTCCATATGATGCAGTGCCAAAGGAGCACCATATAGCTGTGCTGCTGTGGCTATAGCACCCTTTTGAGGATGCAAAAAGCAACTGCTTTTTGCAGCTCCTTTTCATGCTCTCAAAAGCCTGGATTGGGGCTGCAGCATGTACCTTGTGTGAAAAGGGGCGGTCTGTAGAGCCCCTTGGATGACATAATTCCTTTTTAGATAGTGGCTTTGTTTTACCTGTGAAAGGATTTTTTAAATTACCAGTTTACTTTTAAATTGATAGTCAAATTAAAAACATGGATTTGAGTAGTCAAAATCTGTAAGATTTGGTAGAAATCTGGTTTTGAATGGAACCTGTTTTGGATGGATTTTTACTTTCTCTGGAGCCACCACTGCTGCATTTTGGGGATCATTTGATTTGTTCAATAGATCAGTGGTTTTGTGATTTCAGAACTCATCATGCTGCATGCTGCTTTGACATGAACATTCTTGTGTCACTACTGAGAATGGAGGAATTTCAGTTTTCTTTTCTGCCTTTCATGGTTTTCAGATTAAGCTTGTTTAGTTTCAGTAACATGAATTCTTGTGAATTCTCCATGTATATGAAATACTGTACATATAAAACTTATGCTTATATATGATATTTATATAAATTTTGGCACTGCAATTGTTTTTATGTTACTCCCTTATTCAAATATTACTAATTGCCTGTTTTATCTGTTTTTTCCTACCTCCTTTTTTGGTATTGTTAAAACAAGTACCTTGTGTGATTTTCTGCATCTTCCATTTGCTCTTCATTCATTCCTGACCAAGCAGCATGCTTTAAGTAAATTTTGTCTCTTTTTTCCACATCCACTATAATTACATTTTCTCTCTCTTTTTTTTCCCCTGACTCTTTTTTTCCTTCTGGAAAACTTGGGGGGGGGGTGTTTCTCCTTTTTAATAAGTCACACACTCTCGGCCCAAGAAAACCATGTGATAGGTTTACCTTAGGGTTGCCATAAATTAGACATGACTTGAAGGCATACAACAACATATGCCTAATTACTGAGTACCAGGAGAACCAGGAGTACCAGGAGAAAAACAGTAAAGGAATAAATGGACCAGACTTTTTTTAACAGAGTCAGTGTCCAGCCTAAAGTGGCAAGAGCACATTGTTAGAGTTATCAAGCTTTCCATGACCATATTCACTAATTGCTAATTTGTATGTTACTCTCTGAGAGCCAGAGTGGCATAGTGGTTTGAGTGTCAGATTAGGACTCTGGGCGACCAGGGTTTGAATCCCCACTCAGACATGGAACCCATTGGGTGACCTTGGCTGAATCACAGCCTCTCAGCCCCAGAAAATCCCATTATAGGTCTACTTTAAGATTGCCATAAGTCAGAAATTACAGTACACAAATACAAATGTTACTCTCTATGAGTTTAGGTACCACACATATTAATGGTAACATCCTGTTTTTTGGTATCTGCCTGCATCATTCTATCCTGCAGACATTTTAATCACCTATCTCTGTGCTACATTACACCAGGAATTTGATCATGCACGAGTAATCTGGAAGTTAAGCTATTTTATATGTTTAGCAAAGAAAATATGTTTTGTTTCTTTCTCTCTGCTGGACCACGTGAGCAGGGAGAAAGACTGCTGTGTGACTGGTTGATGTTCAACTTTTGCCTTGTCAGTTTGAGTACCCTGCTAGAAAAATGCACTATCTTTCACATACCCTAACTTTCATCATCTTTGTGAGGGAAAAAAATCAGTAGTTGCTTATATGGACATGAGTGGAAATGTAAAAGGCAGGCCCAGCTCCACCAGGGCTGGCCTGAAGAAGAAGAGCCCTCCCTCCATGATAACTGTCATCCTTCAGACTGTGAGGGAGTGAACAGGCAGGCCCATTTCCATCAGGGCTAGCCTGAAGAATAATAGCCCTCCTCCAGTCCATCTGCCTTGGTCCAGGCCTCAGAGGTAGAGAATAACCAGTGGACCTCATCCCCTTTCCCACCACCATTCCCTTCTCCTTTTGTGTTGTGTCTTTTAGATTGTAAGCCTGAGGGCAGGGAACTGTCTCCTTAAAAATAATAATTGTAAGCCACAAAGATAGCCTTTAAGGCTGAAGGGCGGGGTATAAATTCCATAAATAAATAAATAAAATAAAAAATATGCCCCAAATTTGTCATTCTGAAGCAATGCAAGAAATTGCCAGTGTCCACAAATATTCTGAACTAGAGTAGTTCTAAACTGAGTGGACTCATTAAATTAGTGGCTTTGCTGGTTCACCATTCAACAATTGACACACTGAGTATCCTCTTATTGCAACTAACAAATAGCATTCATGTCAGTTGGTGCTTTGCTTTTCATTGAGGTTTCTATAATGTGCAAAAAAATGTTTCTGCACAAAATTACTCTCTTTTCCCTTTGTGAATCAAAACACATGCAGCAAACACCAAAATACAGGCTGGCTAATTTTTGCATATATTGCACAAAATCTACTACTAAATTATAATAGCTACTGCCATGTTGCATGAGCTTTTAAAGATCTGAAGCGTCATGTGGGTTATTTGCCTCTTTTTGATCATTCTCACAAACGTGAAAACTCTCTCAAGATGACAGAAAACATCTCTCTTTTTCAAGTAAGGAGAAAAAAAAATAGCAATTTTTCATTCTTGCAAGATAGCAATTTCTCATTATTGCAAGAACAAAACAAGGAAGGTTTTGCATCCATCAGTTGAGGCGTATCTGTGACATAGATTACTAGAATTAATCTATGTAAATATTAAATTAAGTTTAATTAATTAAAAACATAAACTATTCGGCTAGAATCTTGTTAATGATAATAAATGCCTATAATTTGGGGTTTGGAAGCTGTTCAGGAAGCTATTCACTATGCACAATGTCCCATCCTCTGGTGGCTTATCCAAGCTTGGTGACACTGCATGACTGGGCTTGGGGAAAGGAGAGTTAGTTCCCCAGGCAGCACTCAGCTACAGTTCTGCAGAGGGGAAGAAAAATGCAATCAGAACTGCAGTCCAATGCAGCCTGGTCACATCATTTTCCTCCACTGTAACTCTAAAGAACCATGTAGCAAACTTGGCAGCTGCCTTGGGGTGGGAAGGCACGACACCCACAACTGCATAAGCAGAACATTATGCTCTATATACTTTGATCTAGGATCTTGACTCAAGTCTCTGGGTTATGAACATACCAAAGTTCTACTATCTGACATTGTGGAAACAGAATTAAATTTCTGGCATCCTCACCACCACCCCTTCCAGCCCAAGCAGTAGTATATTGCCCCAGAAATTTAAAATGAATGTCGACATATGCATGCCTTGAATCTGTAAGACTATTTGTGAGTATCCTGAAGCTTATACGTGTCTCAAATATGTCAGGCCTTCTGCACTTTTTGAAAAATTCTCCAAGAAAGAATTGATTTCTTATCAGGCAGTCTATGAATTCTTGCTTTTTCATTTGATCCTTAGATATGTTCCAGCCCAGTGGAATATAAAGAAAATGTAGGCAGTTTGGAATTAAATATCTAACAAAACTACAAATCCCAAGTTTCCATAGCATTGAGCCATGAAAGTTAAGGGGGGTATCAAATTGTTTTATGTCTGCAGTGCAGATTATACCTAAGCCTTTAATAGCTCTCTAGTCTTTTCTGGTCTAGGATTACTACTCTTGGTGCAAGGATTTGGGGCTTCCATTCCCAAACAAGCTTCACAAGAACTATAGCTCTTTGGATGAAAGTCTGAATTCTAGTCTCAAAGACCCTCAGTAGGGGAAGTGAAAGATTCTTGACCAAAATTCTGGTTAGCCAAGGGTGGATAATTGTCAGAGTTAGAGAACTGCATTGGTTCTGACCCACTGTATCTAGTATCCATGGTAGCCTTCATCCCAGAAAAACAACAACTGCCCTCCCGATAACTGCTGGGCACCTAAAATGCTTCCCAAGTGTCTCCCAAAACATGATGACATTGATCCTACAGCTCCTTTGAGGTTTTTGAGGTTGTTTGGAGGGGGGAAATCCAGAACAAATGGGGGTCCTGTTGGTGCACTGGGGGTTTCACGGAGCACACAGATTGTACTTTCTTTATCCCTGCTCTAAATCAAGGGAGCAAAACCTGCAGTCCACTGGCTCCATGTACTTCCCATTGATGTTACAGTATATTTCATTTAATCCTGGAGAAAGCTTTAAAATATTACAATAGCATTCTAATATGAGGACTTTAGAACTCCAAAACAGTGAACTATTTTACTTTAAATCTTGTGTATTGTAGATAGCATACATTGTGTTATTTCCACCATCCACCTGAAAACCTCAGACTTAAGGGTGAATTTGTAATGTTCCAAAATGAAATTGATTGTGCATAGGGAAATAGTATTGGCTGAGTAAAAGTAAAATATCTTAACAGGTGATTCTCTTGGGGATAGATATTTCCAGAATGACCCCTGTGTTGACCACCTAAATCTGTTTGACCCTTTGCTGTCCATCAATATCTTTATGATCCTTCAATTGGATGTTCTTGCCAGCTTTCCACTAAAATGCTTCAAATTGCATCCTCATGTTTTCGTTATCAGTCTTTCTTCTTGACCTCTATCAGCAGACAGGGAAATAGGAAGGAAAGGCCACACAGTTTCCATCAATCTTTCTCACAAATGTTCACTTCATCCTCTCAGTACATCTCTGTGGAAATAGGCTGCTAAGAGAGTGCAGCATCTCTAATCCGTTCCTCTGGGAAGAGTTACAGTTTCTCTTTATTTCCTTTATCTGCACAATGACATACATCATGGACCAAAGAGTTTTACAGGAAAAGAAATGAAAGCAGTTAATTGAAAACTATACAAGTCGTGTTGCAAAGCTGCTAAATGTTTTAATTTCATTATGAGTCTTCTTAATGCAGGTAGATGGCTCTCTTTTTGATAAACCAATTAGAAAAAATAAATTGCTTTTCTGGAAAAAAAATCCCACAAAAAGAGGATTACATTTACAGGGGGGATATATGAAAAATTGTTTGAATATCAACAAGAATGGGAAGAACAAAATGAATAAGCCTAACAGCTGCCAAAATATGAAATGCTTTGTGACAGAAAAATAGCTTTTAGACTGGACACAGTCTAAGAGTTAATCTTTGTAGGATAATTCTCATTCCACTTCCCCTCCTCTCCCTGGTGTGCTTTTTTTTAAAAAAAAAATCCTTTCTTTTTAAAACAATTTGTTTAAAGGGCTTTTAATTCAATGGGTTGTTTAATTGTATTTTAGCAATAGCTTTTTATATGATTTTCTTTTGTGTGTGTGTGTGTGTGTGTGTGTGTGTGTGTGTAAGTCACCTTCATTCCCAGCACTGGGAGAAAGGTGGGGTATAAATGAATAAATAATAGCAATTAAATATATTTAATTCTTAATTTTCCATTTTTGAGATAAAGGATTTGAACCTCACACATGGTCTGTTTAATGCTGACATTTCAAAAAAACTACATTGGGCTAATATTTGTCAGTCTAATGGGCACAAATTAGCAATATTTTGCAGCTGAGCATCTGAACCTGTCTGTCCCTGGAGTTAGCACCCAGTAAGGATGCAAAGAATCTTTGAAAATATTTGAAAAACATTCAAGCAAAGTATCCAGGAGAATCCTGGACACATGACAATCATAGCAGTTTAGGACTTATTCTCTGCAAAATTCACCCATTTTTCTCAGTGTAAGAAGCTTTTTTTTCCCTGCACAGGAAATACTATTTTCTGCATGAAAAATGCTGTTTTCTGTGTATGTGAAATGTTTGTGCAAAATAAGTCCTGAACTGAAAATCCTGCCAATGCACAAAGTCAGGGCCGTACTAAAATCAGAAGAGGGCATCAGAAGGCTCATTTCTAAGGTTCCCATCAACCATGTAAGTCTAGCACAAAATATCCTGCAGGATATTATTTTTAAAAAGTTATAAAGAAATAAGAAAAGACCCACTGATCATACCATTCACACTCTGTTGCTTCATGTCTTGGAACAAAGACTTTAATGGCCAGCATCCATAGTTTTTTTGGAGGTTTTCTGCTATGAGACAGTATTCTAGAAAAGTTTCTTCCTGACATTTCAGCAGCAGCTGTGGCTGGCATCTTCAGAGAATGCTGTCATGGAAGAGAGTGGGGTATATATACTGCTGGTTGAGGGGAAGTGATTTGCATGTTGATTTGCGTATTGTTCTGTTGTCGAATGGCAAGGAGTCAGGGTGTGTGTGTGTGTGTGTGTGTGTGTATCCCACTATCTTACATGCTAGCATTCTCTGAAGGTGCCAGCCACAGTTGCTGGTGAAATATCAGGAAGAAACTCTTCTAAAACATGGCCTCATAGCCCACAAAATCCACAAAAAATATTATTGATTTGCTGGGGGGATTGGGCTATGTAGCCATATTCTGGAAGATCGTCTTCCTGACATTTCACCTGCATCAGTGTGATATCAGCTACAAATGCAGGCAAAATGTCAGGAAGAAATTCTTCCAGAATACGAAAAAATCCACAAAGAATTATGGATGCCAGCCATGAAAGCCTTCAACTTCACATATTATTTAATTATTTTATTTTATCTACTTATAGCCTGCCTTTTCCCCCAATATGAAGGGATCAAATGCAATTATGGATATAGGGTGGGGTGGAATATAAATGCATAAACACATAAATCCTTTGAATTATGGATATCTTTTGGTCTCATCAGTCAATCATCCTTTCCTTCCTGCCATTTTTGAAAAAAGTGTAAGTGAAATTCATTTTTCTTATCAAGAGAAGATGAAGAGAATGTTCAAGTGACCATATATAAGTGCATCTTCCAGTATCTCCTCCATATAGGAAATGCAGCCAGTGTGCATGTGTGGCATGCAGCAAGAATATTTCATTTTCAACAGGTCTGGGAAAACTCTGTATGTGAAGAGTTATTCAGAATGCTGAGTTTCATGAATCTCATATCATGACATATAGAACAGAGAAGCTTATCACCGTTGGTGGTTTGATTAATATCAAGCCTGTAAGCAAACAAAGACAGTATTTCTAAGATGTGGGTAAACAAACATAGTCAAAGCTATTGTTTATTTGAAGAATTCAGGACTATGATTTGAAAAAATATCTTTGCCCTACAGGAGTAAATGAAGTGCCGTGAATAACCACCACAGGTTTGTTCTCAACTTCATTCTGAGCTTCAGGTCTGAGGTGACTTTGCAGAATTGTTGCTATCAGAAGGATAAAAGATGTCAAATGTAATCACTGGCAGGCTTCAAAGCCAGGGCTGGATGAAACATTAGTGCTTGTGTTGCTATTTATTACAAAGAGAAAGAGTAGTCAGCTGCATTGTTCAGATGTTAACATGCCGAGCATCTTAACACACAGTTTGTATTTTCTGTTTTTGTTATACTGCATATGGAGCCAGTGTTACAACATGTAGAGTGATATATTCTACTGGAGGAAAAATTACAAGCAAGTAGGGAATACAAAAAGTTTACATATGAGGACATATAAAAGAGGTTGCCTTCCATTGCAAACATTTCCCCGTCTTTCTCCATGATCTATATTTTATTTTATTTTTAAATTATGAAGAGAGGGGAAAACCTTCAATCTTACATTTATTGATTATTTTAGGATTTCATGGGTGTTGTTTAATTTTTAGCAATGCTCTGTTAAATTTCCTTAGAAACATTTTTAAATGGAAGGTGGGATAAAAATGCATTTAAAAAAAAATCTGCCTTCACAATAGGGATGGAAAGAAATTTTCTTTAGCATTGTCAAGAAAGGTGATGTCATGTTCTCTATTCAGAGTTTATCTAATGAAGAATAAGCCTTACAATCCTGTACATAGACTGTTCTAAAACCTTTCCTGGTGTTGACAGCAAGCTGACTCAATAGTTGATCTTTGAAGAGGGGGACATCTGACCTACTCCAGTCTGCTGAGAAGTCTCTTGTCCTCCAAGAATTCTCAAAGATTATTTACAGTGGGTCTGAGATTACATCTGCAAGTTCCTTTAGTACTTTTGGATGCTGTTCATCTGGCCCTAGAGACTTGTATTAATGTAGAGTATCTAAGTATTCCTTTACTATCCTCTTTAACTATTCTGAGCTGCAATTTCCTTACAGCATCATTTGTTCTCTTTTCACTGTTTCAAGCACTATTTTCCTTTTGGGAGAAGACTGAGAAAAAGATGTTATTGAACAATTTTGTCTCTGTTTAATGTTATCATTTCACCATATTCTCTATGCAGTGGCTCTACCATTTCCTTGTTCTTCCTCTTGCTGTGAACTAGGAATGGAATGGAACTTCATCAGTTTGCCAACTAGGGTGGAATTTGAGCTTTCCAACCCACTGTTGGAAACCCATAACAAAAATGTTAAGCAAAATCCAGAAGCATTGCACAGAAAACAGGCATATAGTTTCTGTGTGACCTTTTTGTTGAATATAATTTCTGTTTTGCAATATTGCTTTTTTCCAACTTAAAAAATCAGTCTTGCACAGAACACACACATGGCTATCTGAAAGAGACCTTTCCATACTGAAAGCTGAACAGTTTTCAGGGAAGGCCGCACAGTTCTCAGGAAAATCTGCATAGTGTCTGGAAAACTGTGCAGGTTTCTATGCATGCTGCACTGCTTTCATGGAAAAATTGCACCGTTTTTTATCATTGCAAGGGGGGGGCGGATCTCAAGCATCTCAAAGGAGAAAAATTGTTTCAATATTCTCAACATCTGCCAGGACTTGGAAAAAATGATTTATACCATCCCTATTCTGATCATTAAAAAAAACCCCTCTTTTTTATTATTTCAAACTTCTAGCAACATTGAGCAAGTCTGAACTTTTCCTCTAGAAAGAAGATTATTACACCCCTGTGCACTTCTCCCGTTAATGTCCCATGTGTAAAGTTTAATGGACGTGTCTTTGGGTAATAACAGAAACAACAACAACGACAACAATAATAATAATATTTTTATTTCTATTTCCCACCTCTCCCTGCGGATCAAGGGAAGATCACAACAGTATCAGCAATACAAATTAAAGTTTACGCACAGAACACGAATGGGAGAGGTGGGGAGGGTATGATAATCTTCCCCCCAATTGTGCTATTACCATATTTTATCACATTTTCATAATGCTTGCCTCCTCCATGTGATAGACAGACAAATAATAATAATAATAATAATAATAATAATAATAATAATAAAATTTATTTGTATCCCACCCCTCTGAGAACAATCGGGGCGGCTAACAAAGTTAAAAATACAGAACATATAAAATCCCTGATACCCTCCTCTCCTTAAAAAAGTATTAAATCCAATGCAGAATTTAGAAAATAATAATAATAATAATAATAATAATAATAATAATAATAATAATAATAATAATAATAATAATAATAATAATAATAATCCCATACAAGTTAAAAACTGACCAGAAGGTCAACAACATCACATCAGCAAAACAGTCAATGGGAGCAGCAGTATCTTATTCCCAGATGTTTTTCTGAGGCCGGGTTCTCTATTCTGGGAAGGCCTGCTGGAAGAGATCCGTCTTAACAGCCTTTTTAAAGCTGTCTAAGGATGTAAGTAGACGGATCTCATCTGGCAGGCCATTGCATAATCTGGGGGCAACGATGGAAAATGCCCTCTGGGAGGTAGCCAAGAGCCTAGATTTTTGTGGCTGAAGTAGGCTCCTTCCAGAGGAGCAGAGTGCGCGGGGAGGATTTTATGGGAGAAGTCGGTCCCGAAGATAGTTTGGACCCAAGCCAATGAAATTCTTTTCAGCATACTGTCTCCACTTAATGCAGTTCATACCTTGAAAAGAAAAAAACCTAGAGCTTTCATGTCTTGTTAGCAGAGCAGCCAATACATTTTGAAAATGCATTATGTAATCCCATATGTCTATCTGATTATTTTGATGTCATGAATCAATTGCCTATCCACGTGAAGAAAGACATATGACATCTGTAAGGTCATAACTTGATTGATTGAATGAATGAATGAATGAATTTATACCCCACTTTTCTCTTAGGATGGGACCGTTCACAAAACTAACTTAGGCCCGAGTTACACAGGCCTTTGCGCTGCCCCCGTCACGTGCTAGGGGTTGGCCGAGGATGCACATCCCGGCACCTTTGTGGCGTCACAAAGGCGCCACAAGAAGAACCCGCTTTTTGCAGGTTCTTTTTGTTCCACAATGGAGCCATGCGGTTTGTCCACTGTGGCTCCCTTGTGGAGCAAACCAGGGTGGTGAGAGACTGCCCTTTTGGAGTGGTCTGTATCCCGCCTTAAATAGTTTTCAGTGAGGAAAGGGATGCAAAAATAAGGTGGACACAATTACATTATAGAGAGACCTGAAACTCTGTTAAGACTCTCTTTGGGTGATCTTATTCTTATGTGAAACCTGGCTTGTCATTGTCTACCATATATATTCATGTACAAGTCAACCTCATGTATGTCGAGGGAAGGTTTTAGGGTCAAAATCATGGATTCGGATATGGCCCATGGATAAGTTGAGAGTTTAGGAGACACGTTTTAAGATGATCTTCAATGTGGAAATGGAGGGGGGAAAGAGAAGCTTGGTTTTCAGAGGAAATGAAATGAGGAGGAGGATGAGAAGCAAAGGTTTGGAGATTAGCTTGAAAGTGGGGGGGGGATGGGGAAATGCAAAGAGGAGGAAAGGTTTGGAGTCTGGCTTGAAAGTAGGGGGGGAAGGCTTTGGTTTCTGCAGAGTGAGGAAAGGAATACAAAATTCTGCAGCATATATTAACATGCAACTGTGTTGGTATAACTTACATGTCTTTCTGCTAGTAAATGGATATAAGCCTATATGTATTTATTGTTAGATTATGATAAATTGCTAGGGTGATATGTTCCAGCTGGAAGCAGAGGCTGCAGATAGCAGCTAGGTATTATTGTCAAGATAAAATATGAATCAACTAAGTTCCAAGTTGGAAACTCAGGACACCTGATGAACCACGTTGATCATGTTTTCCAGAATGCAACATATTAGAAAAATAGATTCTCTTGAAGACAGTGCTATCTTCTCCCACAGAGAAGGCTACATGTCTCACATTATTCCCTAGCATTGAACAAACTTGATTATTTCTGCAGTGTATTGTGGATCATTGTGATAACAACAACAAGAACAACAACATCATCATCATCAACAACAACAACCAGAGGTTGTATATGTAAATACACACATAATTATTAATGACACAGTCAACAATAGTCCAAGAATACATTATATTCAACAACAGTATTATCAAATTATGCTAATTGTGGCTGTAAAATACAATGGGCAGTCCAAAGAACACTAAAAGTTCAAAAACAGAGTTCATAAATAACTTCTAAACATTAATAAGGTGTGTTGACACATTTCAAATCAAAGCTTGCTATTCAAGAAGAGCATATTAGGTAGAAACTGGCTGAAGAAGAAGAAGAAAAACCTTGGTAGAGACTGGCAGCACTTTCAGAAGATGAATTGGCTATTTTAAAAGGATGATTAAAGGTAATGAATTACAGATAAATCCAGTGTTGTCTATTTGTAAGCCATATTGAGTGCAATGGGGTTTGTTGACAGGAATAGGTGTTTAGGATCACTACCTTACTTCCACATATTAAAAATACATGTACTTCAGCTTTTTTTTTAATTTTAAATATTTATTGGTAGAATGAAATTAATAAATATTATAATAAATTGATAAAATGAAATATTGGTTAATTCGCCTTACAATAATATATAAAAACTTTTACATAGTATCCCCCATACATATAATATATCCCTTTTATTCCATTCTTTACTACTTTATCTAAATCTAATTCATATTTCTTTTCATCATATACTTTTCATAATTCCCCCCCTCCCCCCGTTTCCCCTTCCTCCAAGTGCTCCCCATCACCAGAGCCTAATATCTTCTTATTACTCTACCTCCAAAATTGTAGCTCTTCCTCTGGTGGTAAGACACCTCCTTCTTTTACTAAAACCTTTTGATGTACTTCAGCTTTAAAGGCATCTTAGAATTCAGAGTTTTCAGTCTGAATGATTTTGTTTTCTGGATTTCATTTGAAATTTTAAAACCTGATGTATAGTGGTTGTTTTTTAATTAAGCTAAAATTTTCTAATAAAAAGAAGAAATGTCATTACAGTTATTTTTAACTAAACTTTATGACTAATATTGAACTTTCAGCATTAACCTAATTCTGGAATTAGTTAAGTTATTAAGTGGCAGCCTTTCCTGGAGAGCCAGTAGTTTTTGTATTTTAGGGGTTGTAGGAATCCTTGTTGATTATTTGTTCATAATTGCAGTACAGTCATTTAGCTAATTCAGGGATTGAAATGTTTTAAACCAACAAGTAGTAAGAATAACTTGGAAATGGGATGTTCTCTGTTTCCATAGTCCTCCTGTGTTCTGCAAGTGATACCACATACAGTGTCCTCATCTCTCCAGGAAACTGAATTTTTAACCTCTTAACCGTACTTTGCTGGGATCCATGACGGAATCAGTAAGCTAACAAAAGAGAGAAGGTTAAGGAAATGAGATTATTCAGGAGAAACAAGGGAAATTAATGAAACGTAGCCTTGTTCAGGTGGATAAGAAATGGTATTTTCAAAAATTTTGGAAACTATTTTCTTCTCTCCCAATCTAAGAATAGGAACAAACTACAAGAATAAAATTGCAGGTGGATTTCCAGGTTCATTCTTGTAAAGGTTTTAGTGTAGGTTTTTAACTTAGATTTAAATAGTAGTTTAACATAAATGTGATGGTAAAATTCCCCTCTTCTAACATAAATGTAATTCAATTTGATCTATTTAGATTATTAATGGCTAACTAAACACATTAACCCTTTTCTATTAACTTTGCTATCTGTAGCTCAAGGTAAAGTAACCACTTCTTAAGATCTGTGGAGTCTTTTCTTCTAACAGGTAAGGAATAATTAAAGTATTAAATTACTAGTATAGTTTGAGACAGCAATTTTAGTCCAATGTACAATCAGAACAGATGGAGAGATGCTGCCAAAAATGAGCAACTAGAGCTTTAAACTCTAAAACATTTGTTTGCTTTAAAATGTATATGCCCCTTAGATTTTGACTGATGGGTACAAGCTGGTGCTTTAAGAATACAAAAGAATGCCTGCATAGAGCAGATGGCAATATCTCCCATGTTTTAAGAACTGTTTACCATACATGCTCAACTATAAGGCGATCTCATGTATAAATGGAAGGCAGGTATCGGGAGCCAGAATTATGGATTTTGACATGACCAGTGGATAAATTGAGGGTAAAACTTAGGGGTGTGTAATAAAGAATTTAAAGAATCAAACAAAAGAAAACAACAACAAAATATCTTACAAAATTCCAGCAGGCATAACTGTTCATGCTCACCCTAAAGTTTGGATGGATGCGAGAGTAGAGGAGGATCAGTGCTTCCAGGACAAATTATACTCTTGCCTTTCACCTTTTTATAAGAGCTAAAGTCTGAATGGCATTCTGGGAAGGGCATAGGGTAGGTAGGTGGAGCTGTGAAGACCATTATACAGAAGACAAAACTCAGGACCATAGCAGCATACCAGTCCTCAATCCAGGATGTTTGCATTTTCTACACTGATGTAATTGTGGTTTCCTAGCAGTCTGGTATGCTGAAGTCCAGGGTGAGCCCTGGTTAGAGTTTGAATGGAATATATTTCAGAGGAAGAAACCGGCAAAACCACCTCTGAGTATTCCTTGCCTAAGGAACCTGTATAAAATTCCTGAGGTCACCATAACTTAAGAGGCAACTTGAAAGCACATACAAAGAGAAAGATAATGATTGCAAATCAGAATTGTTAAAATTTTGTCTGTGTTTATTCATTTTTATATTAGTTTTGTCCTGTTTATTTTATTTTATTTTTTTTACTAATGTAGCAGTACATTACAATGGAGATTTGCTAGTATGGAAACTCTAGGTTAGTAAAAGAAGCAAATACTGTTAAAATGGCCATAATTTTAAAATTTGGAGTAGAATTAAGAGAATAAAACTTTACATCCAGACCATAAACAGTTGCACTGGCATATTTCCCTTTGATAGACATACACACATAGTGCAGTAGACTTCATGCCAGACTAACTGCTGCACCTTGCCCTAAGCATTTATGTCCCAGTATAGCAAGACTTATGAGCAAGCTGTCAGAGCCATGAATCATTACAACCCAGTAATGGATGGCTGCCTTTAATTAATGCCTTTACAAATTATAAGCCTACTAGACTTGTGTAGGTTTACAACCTTGGGTGCTATGTTAACTACCCATTTAGAATATATTGACAGCCAGAATATTTCTTTGAAGATATAGGCAGCAAGATGAAGTAAGATGAAGTAAGAGATTGAATTTCCACATGACAGGCATGAGGAAAAAGTGAGCCATTGAAGCCTCACTGGGATAGCAAAATGCTGAGCAGCCAAAACATTTCATCAGGGCTTCTTGTATGTGATTATGATATTTAGTGACTGTGTAAGACTCTTTGGGGATTGTCACGATAGGCAAGAGATCATGACTTTTCCTTTCTATGTCTCCACCTTTTTAACCCACTGCAGGCATTTCTAGAAGTGATGCTTCATCCTTTTTATTGTTCATTTTGTTTAGCTTGCAGACCCAATCTAAGATAGGAGGGCTAAGTGCTGTGATAAGAAGCCTTAAGGCTGGGACATCTTAAGGTGAAGTGTTGTCTATACGTTCAACTCTTACAGCAAATGCCCTGAGGGGATATGGTCAGGGGGGGGGCAATTTTGGAGCCTACCTGCCATTCCAACTGATGGGTATTAGCTGTGGTGGAGGGGAGGGAGTGTAGACCAGGGTTTCCTTGGCATGCCTGAAGCACACTTGTCAATGTGTGGAGTATGACTGAGTAGATGCTCAGTGTCAGAGTAAGTTGTCCAGATAAGATAGAAAGCAGGAGCCATGTCATCCTAGCTTTTATCTGAAACCATAACAAGGTTTATTGCTGAGTTAAATTAATGTGGTTTTCTCCAAGTTACTGCTTATTATACTATAATAGATGTTATTACCTTTTATTATTACTGTAAAGTTCTTATAGCTTTTTTGCTGTAATATAAATAAATACACAAGTGTTGTACACAGTTGCTTGAAGCAAGCCCAGATGTGTGTACTTTTTCCCCATTCTTCATTTAGGACAGACAGATGTCATCTGCCATACACTTATATGTGAATGTCTTTATCAGGTTTCAAAGTGCCAATTAGTCTGTGAACACAAGGCACTCAAAAGCATTTAACTGTGAAAGTCAAACCAAGCATTTCAAACTTTTACATTTCAACCAATATCAGAAGCTCTAAATTGCATTTTCCTACTAAAAGGATAGAAAGACACACTTTAGAAACCTATTTGTTTCCCCTGGACTATAAAGAAAATTTAAACATCAAATTTTCTAGTTTTCCAAATGATCACCATGTTTTCCTGTCATTGCTCTACAAACTAATGAGCATCTGGGTTAGTCAGTCAGTTTTAGTTTTGGTTTTGAGATCTGATTTTCCATTAGTATGCTATCGCCAGGAAGTAAAAAAGACCCCCCCCTCTTTCAACTATTACTAGTAGTAAGGAATTTTATATTACCTGACGGTACATCAGCCTCCAGGATAACTTCTCAGGCTGCTATAATCTCTGGGAAATCACTGTCGTCTATTTCATGGCTTTTGTATTTCTATTTGATGGCAAAGTAGAGATAGGCTTCTCAGTGATAGCCCTCAGTTTGTGGAATACTGCTGTATGCCTTTCTGCAGTATGTGAGGGCTCAATGCTGGTATGTTTTAGGAATATGCTGAAGACTTCCCATTTTTGATAGTCATGGCTGTTTAGAACTTCCACACTGTTAGAATGATTGCATTTTCTGCTGAATGTTTGTGATCTGGAATGCTGAAACTCACTTCGGAATTTGTGTATGGTTTGAATATCAGCCTGATGGATAGCCTTCTTCAGATATTTGCCAATTCTCTATAGGCACAGAGAACTTGGCTTTGCATCCCTCAATTTCATGCCTAAATACACCTGAAGAAGAGCTCCTTGGCTTCTGAGAGCTTCTTTCCATGTCAGTAAACAAGAGAGAATGTCTCCTGCAGGGTACAAAGTGGTGTGGGTGCCATGTTAGTGTGCAGGGAGTTATATTATATAAGGTGGCAAATTGTTTCTCAGATTGAATCTTCAACTGATTTCCAGAAAGGCTGAACAAACCTTTTAAGACCCTGCTCAGCATATTAAAAAAGAATAGATCTCCCACCATTTAGATGAAGAAGCTCAATATCTATCAGGTCCATGATTAGTTAAAAATCCTTTCAGGTAGAGAGGTTTGACTGGAACTTGAAAGGCTGCAGAATCTCTGAGAGTTAATACACACTGCGACTTTCTGTCTCTGCCTCTCTCTTTCTGATGCCTAATTGAATTCAGCACAAAGCAGGTTGCAACCTTTCTTCCTGCAGCTAATGGGAAATATATTACACCATTGTCCTTCTTTTGAGATCAAGGCACCTTCCTTTTAGTTCTTGTGACTGAAGAGCAAGTAACAAGAAGAAAATGAATGATGTTCCCAGAAATGGAGCCTGTAATGAATTCTATTGTTACAGTTTAAAGCAATCCGTGCAAAGCATAGAAGGATTGTGATGGGAGAGAGCAGGACTTTTGTGGACAACAAAGGACTGTCTGGAAGCTGCAATCACAACATAGGACATGAAGTGTCATGCTGATTTTAACAGCTTCCATGGAATCCAAAATACTCTAGGATCAAAATAATACTCTGTCATCATCGAGCCTGGGAGGGAGTGAAAAGGGCTAGACAGAGCAAGAAGAAGGGCCCTCCCTCCAGTCCATCAGCCATGGTCCAGGCCTCAGAGGGAGAGAAGAACCACTAGACTTGATCCCCTTCTCCATCACCATTCTCTTCTCCTTTTGTATCATGTATTTTTAGATTGTAAGCCTGAGTACAGGAAACCATCTGAATAACTATCTGTAAGCCACTCTGATAGCCTTTAGGGCTGAAGGCTATAAATACAGTACATAAATAAATAATAAAATAAATACACAAATAAATAAATAAATGATCTTTGTATGGTATTTACATAGTAAAATCTCCACATATAGGGGCCATGGTCAGATGAATTACATGCAAACACCCACTGGTCCAATCCAAGGCATTTCTTGATAAAGAGTATTTCCTGAGTAGCTCAGATAGTGGGAAAATATCTCAAGACTTTCAAAGCTGTAATTAGTTAGAGAAGATGGTAGTGGGCCACTGATATTATTTAGTTTTGTTTCCTGAATTTTGACTGCTTCAGTATGTATCTGAAATGCAGAAAGATTTCCATAAAGCTACAATGAAATCCAAAAGCCTGAGCCT
Organism: Sceloporus undulatus; assembly: GCF_019175285.1. Lineage (NCBI taxonomy): Eukaryota > Metazoa > Chordata > Lepidosauria > Squamata > Phrynosomatidae > Sceloporus > Sceloporus undulatus. Next base: position 206,467,699 of record NC_056524.1, read on the forward strand.
CTGATCTCCCCTTATAACCTCCCAGCAACAGTGTCTGGAAAGTTTTTTTTTAACTGCAGTGCCCAGAATCTCCTGACAATCTTACACAATTGCATGCTGTGGATTCTGGGAGCTTCAGTACAATAAATGAGATCTTTAGGGAATCTCACTAAATATAAGTTTCACTACATATAAGAGGATCAGATCCCATTTGTTCTCTAGTAATTTTAGTGCTTCAGGATTGACTCTAACTCAGTGATTGATAAACCTGACATTCCTTAGAGAGTTACTGGTGGCCATTGGAACTACATTCCTCCCAACTTACTTTTGGATGTTCTCCTAATTGAATTTAAGTTATTTTGGACCTGAACATTGCAGGAAGTATAAAGGACATTTTAAAGCTCTTGCAGACCATCTGACTGGAAAGTTCCCTCAACCAGTATTCCTAGTTGTAAGGCAACTGGTATAACGGAAGATTTCTGACCAAATTAAGTGCATGAAAGTAGACAGAAGCAGACAAAGAGGATTATTTTAAGAAATATCCTGCCTAGGGATACAATAATGTGTTTGGATCTAAACAGCAATGCTGAGGTGCCTCCATCAACAAGATTCCATAGTTACATAGAAATATACTAGAAAGTTTCAAGCTGAGACAGATGAAGAAGTGGAGGAGTAGATACTATGCAGGCATCGCAAACAGCAGTTGGAGAGAGGGGGATGATACAGGGAAGGGGCCATCCTGTTTGAGTATTTCATTTGTTTTTTTAAAATCTCAGCACATCACCCAGTGTTTCATGGTGAAGCTATGCAATAACTTCACCACATGACTTTGGTCAAATGTGATGTCTTCTCTGTGGAACTATACAAAAATATTTTTGTTCTTTGATCCATACTATCATTTGATACACAATGTCATACTGTCATTTTAAGTGTAATTACCTAGCTCTTGGTTAAAATATGCAAAATAGTCAGTTTCAATACTGCAAGGCAAAACTGAAGCCTTCTAAACATTAACCTATCTAATAAAGTTGTTGTGTGGGAAAATGTGGGGAAACATTCATGTTGCCTTGACCTTATGAAAGGGAAAGTGGGATGCAACTGTAAAAGAATAAATTCATTCAGACAAGTTTAATGCATGCTTGCCTATAGCAATCTCAATGTTGTGGCAACTAGGAAAAGCTCTACTGCAATAATTATCAATGATAATTCATTTTACATTTCTAAAAACTCTTTACATATGTACAAGAAAATATATTTTTGAACCAGCTGGTGACTGTGAAACACAATGTGTAAATATCTGGAAAGTCTGGACTAAATGCTCATTGTAAAGCATAGATTGTGTAATATTTCTCCTGGAATCTTGCATTTGTTGTAATCCTGCTGACAAAATACACTCGTGTCATCTCCTACTATACCATTATGTATCCTTTTAAGGTTGTTGTGGAAGAAGGTTTCTGGAGGTCAAGGAGGGTAATTCCTCTTCTTTTCTGGCCACAAAACTATTATTATTATTATTAAGCTTTATTTATAAAGCGCTGTAAATTTATACAGCGCTGTACATACAATCTTTTTAATTGGACGGTTCCCTGCCCTCGGGCTTACAATCTAAAAAGACATAACACAAAAGGAGAAGGGAAAGATGGTGGGGAGGGGGCCTCTCTAGTAGGATAATACATACAAAATACATAGCAATACAGGAAGTGATTCAATAAAACAGACAACAAAAGAACATCAAATAGCAAGTGACAATTATGCAATGCCTGGATGGTCTTCAGCTCCGTTTTGAAGCTGGTTAAAGAAGTGATGGCTCTTGCTCGCGGGAGGTATGCTATTTAAATGATGCATGGGTCCTAAGAATCCAGAAGCTGCACCAAAGCTGCACTCCAGTGCTTAGGAATGGAGTGTGGCTTTGGTGCAGTTTCCAGATTCTTAGGATGCATGCATCATTTAAACAGCATACCTCCAAAGAGACCCAGAGCAGCTTTATTTTTGCAGTCTGTAACAGGCCTATGTCTTTCCAGGGAGCCTTATGAGCCATTGATTACACTGCACCCAGAATACTGTACAATGAGGTTGTGCACAGGGACAGGATGCACAAGTTCAAAGGCTGTGTAGAGGGACAGTTAAATGATCTTAGTGGGGATGTGCAGTCTGCCAATAATCATATAGGATCTTAGCCACTGGTATGAATTCTATTGGTACTTCCAACTACAAAATGGATCAATGAGATTTACCAAGTGTTGAATCATTACTTTACAATTGATCCAATATGGTCACCCAGTTGTCACTATATAATATGTTTCCTTGCCTCCCATTTTTTAAATACTTTAGTCTTTCTTTTCTTTCTTTCTTTCTTTCTTTCTTTCTTTCTTTCTTTCCATTTTTGTTTCTATCATCAGTGCTGTTGGGTTCTGTCTCCATACATCCCATTCCTTTCAATGTAATGGGATGCAAGACACATTTTCACATAATTAATCTGCAGTGATAGAAGTAGTTACTGATGTATGAATGAGAATAGGTCATCATCTTCTATATGTGGAATTTTGTATACATACATCACTGGGCCCATATATGCTCTAGAATTACCAGACTATGATAATGCAGACTTAGACAGCTATGGTTGCAGTCAACAACAACAGTAACAGCAACAGCAGCAACAACAATAATATTTATTTCTTACCCCTCTCTCCCTATGGAATGAGGCAGCAACAACATAACTCATGGTACCAGTTAAAAGAACACACAAAGCCAATACATATTAAAGCAATCCATGATTTAAAATTCATAATTTAAAAAGTCATAATTTAATAATCATCTGGATAAGCCTGCTGGGGTCAGATAAAGAAAATCTCCTCCAGGTGACAGTTGTCAACCTACTCCTGGTTACTGGAGAAAACTCAGAAACGACAAGTGTTTGGGATGGATTACATGGGAGAAAGTGATCCTATAGGTAGCTTAGACCAAAACCATCTAGGGCCATGGTGGTGAACCTAAAGCATGCATGTTTGAAGCCATTTTTCAGGGCAAGCGGAGGGTGGGGAAGAGGAGGAACAGGCATACCTCTCCAGAGATGCAGCTGAAGGCCCTGAAGGGTGTAGGGGGAGGAAGAAGCACATATCTGGTCCTCCTCTTCACGGGCCTTCAGCTGTCTCCGAGGAGGGTGCGGGAGGAGCAGAAGGAACAGGCATGCAATTCTTCCTTTTCTTTCCCCCTTGCCCCCCCCCCCCGGGCCTTCCGCTGTTTTGGAGAGGCAACTGAACGCCCAGGAAGGCAGAGGAAATTAGTCCCATCCCAGAAGTCCCACCCCTGGAAGGCAGAAGTCCTGCTCCCCCAGAGGATGGAAGTCTCATTCAGAAGTCTCACTCCTGGAAGGCACAAGTCCCACCCCAGAGGATGGAAGTCCCACCCTGGAAATCCCACCCCCCAGTACTCCAGCCCCTGGCACTAGGTAATACCCAGTGCCAGAATGTCTTTCTGTTTGGGCACTTGGTCCCTAAAAGGTTCACCATCACTGATCTAGGGCTTTAAAGATAGAAACCTACACTTTGTACCTTACCTAGAAACTAATTGGCAATCAGTGGAGTGATTTTATTATTGGTGTAATATGATCTCTCCTAGATATAACACTAACTAATTTGACTGTCATGTTTTGAGCTAATTGAATTTTCAGAATTTGGTACACAGGCAGCCCAATGTACAGCACACTGAAGAGGTTCAGACTTGAGGTTGCCAATACATACACTACCAACTTTATATCCTCCAACTCTAAGAAGGGGCACAGCTGGTGTAACAGCTAAGGCTGATAAGATGAACTCCTGGTCATTACATCTACCTGGGTGATGTACCCAGAAACACCCCCAGGCTACAAACACAGTATTTCAAGGAGAGTGTAATCTCAACCAGGACTGGTTGACACACCTCCATACCCAGGTAATATCACTTGGTAGACAGGTTAGGTCTATCATGTCAGGATTCAGTTTCAGTTTGTTTTCCCTGTTCTATCCTACTACTTCTTTCAGACCTTCTTTCAGAGAAGATACAATATCCTTAGCTGGGGCTAATTTTGGAGGCAGATCAATTTGAAAGGCCCTTTGTTATTAGCTTAGAAGAGTGAGAATACTACAGCATGAAAGAGAAACATTTATCTAAATAATGTTTTTATTGTCTGATGGAATTCAGAGTTCTATGTCTAAAACCAACAGCACAGTTTGTCATCTGATTTGTTATGAATGGTACTCAACATGCTGTTCTGTTGAAAGCCAAGTCCATTTTGACTTATTTCCCCTGCACACACTCATAGTTGTAGCTCATTCATTACTATGCATTTGGTTGTGTAATTTTAAGCACTATAAAGCTTATGCTCAATATTCTTCACAAGCTGGCAACATTTCTCATAGCTGCCATGCTTGCTGAATGTTTCAAATGTCTCTTACTTCACCAGCCCCCTTCTCCAATGGCATACTGTTAATTCATCACACCTTTCAGAGTTACATTTGCTAAAAGGTCTTTGGAACAACAATCTTTGTCTACATTTATGGCATTACTCTTGGTTTGAAATGAAACACCAGTGATCAATGGCCTACAGTCTATCATAATTTTGCCATTTATTTTTGTTGGTGCTGCCTTGTACCTATATTTAACCACTGCTGAGCAACCATCTCCAAACCAGCAGTAATGTCTTTTCAATATACTTTCAGTACTTTGAGTAGCAGTGCAAGATGTTTGTTTCATCACTCTGTCAATAATGACCTCTGTTTCTGCATTAGTATGGCTAACACAACTGGTAGAGAAGAATTGCCAACCTGGAATAATTGTAACAGGATTAGCATTACATTTGAAGGTCTTAGATGCAAGGATGAGCAAGCATGCTTTTCTTATTTGTTTTTAGTTCAGCAGCAATGACTGCACACACGTTACTTCCTAATTCACAGAAAATCCATTGTCATTAAAGATTAAGGTTGTATTCCTATAGACATAGAACTCAACAGGATTTACTTCTGAATAGACAACATGCACAGAATTGCATGTTTAGAATTAATATAAACCAGGAAAGCCTTGTGTGTCTGTTATGGGTAAAGAAGCCTCAAACTGATAAGGTAGCATATATCATGTAAAACAAAGCTATAGGAACAAAGGGGTAGCAATCATAGTTTGTTTTAAAGCATACAGAGTTGTGGGGTGAAGAATATCCTTTAGCAATTTTCTTGGGAAGTGATAAGGAAGGTAAGGCAAGCTGGCACATAGTAAATGATTTAAAATGATGCCCACGGCCTTCTACAAAATCTGATTACACCTTCAATGACTGATGGGTTGCCATTAGGACAGGGAAAAATAATGTGCAGTAACTGTAGAGTAAATCAAGAAAGTCTCTCCTTGGATCATGCGGAACATTTCAACATGATTCAAATAAAGCTGTGACCAGGTTTTCATTTTCTGTAAATATATGTTGCCTCTGAAATATGAAGTAGTTGAATCAGTGCTACCTCTTTGAAGTACACTTTATTTTTTTCCAAAAGAAAGAGATTATCCTTACCTGCCCGCCACTACGATTTCTGAGAGGTGTTCTGGTTTATCCTTAGGTAACACTTGGTGTCTTTAATACTTTTTTCAGCTTGATTACAAAAGTTAACTCTTTTAACTATGAAACTTAAACTGAAAACCATAATGTATCAAGTGACAATAGAAATGGAAATGCTTCTTACTAGGAGAAAGATCTAAACTAGGGCTGGGTCAATATAGTTTGATAGGATATGAATCCCACATATGTTTCCATTTTGTGAGCCACAGTCCCGAGACTGACACATGCTACTATTATGATAACATGAATCTCACATAATGTTAAGACAGTGGAAAGGTATGGATATTTGCATTTCTGTTGTGAGAGAGATGGAAACATATCCCACCTTGTCTATTGGGATTTTTCACTCACCTCCTTACTGTCCACATTAGAAAGAAAATTGATTTCAGCCTGCATCAATTAGGGGGCACCTGAAGAAACCTACACTGCAAGTGTTTCTAGCTGAGGAGCTGTTTTCTTTGATGCTGAGCTTAGGCAGAATTAGAGTTTTGTGGACCTTCAAATCTTATGTCACCAGAGGATCTGGGAGGCCCCAGATCTTATAAGATGGGAATTTTCACATCTTGTAAGATGAGCTTGATCAGGCCTTTATAAGAAATGGATCATGAGCAGTACAATAATTGCTTGCTGTCCACTGAATGGTGAGGGATATGAGAAGAGGAATATCATTCCTGGTCAAAAATAGCAGAAGAATCTCCCTCTTCCTTATTGGGAATATGAGTGAGTGGCAGATTCTAACTCATTTCTGTTTCTGTTGGGTTTGCTTCTTTCATTTAAATTTATGTCCCATTTTTGTCTCAGTATGGAAAAAAACAAGTGGAATCCTCCTGTCCCATTTTTGATAAAAAGGTAATGTTGAGATTCTCCCCTGCCCAGGTTGCCTTATCCTTTGGGAATATGAGTGAAGTGGACAAGGAATCCTCATAATCGCTGGTCAGAGATAGCAGCGATATTTTCATGCCCCATAGTCTGAGCTGTAACTAGTTTTCATTTCCAGATTTCTCCTTCTATTTTGTTATCAAAAACTGGCACATATTACTACAGTAAGATGTTCATGGTAAATCCTGCATTCCAGTCCATTAGCTGATGAGTTCAGCACTCCTTCCAGGCAAGCAATAGTACTGGTCCCCTTAGCAATAAATTCTGTATAGACTATCCCAAGACCAGAAATGTTCAGTCCTGATCCCCATGACTGAAGAATGCCTCCCCTGGAGTAAGGTCCCCCCCCCAACCAGGCTGAGGAAACTGAAAAAAGTTATCTAGCTTATATAGAGCAGAATAAGAAAAGCAAATTGAATTTGGATTTCTATTCTCCATTTCTTGGTGAAGAGCTTCCTAAACACAAATGAAAGCTTTTTATGTCATTGCATACCTTGTTAACATTTCATCATGTTGCTAACCAAGGGCCAAAGCAGATGGCCTGGAAGGAGCAGCCAGATGCTGCTCCGGCCCCGATTGCACAGGACTGTGGCAATCCCACAGCTTGTTCCCAAAGTGGGCCACCAACAGGAGTGGATAAAAAAAAAAGGAAAGCAATAACAAATCTCTTCTTAGGGTCACCATAGGTCAGAAACAACTTGAAGGTACACAACACACAGCACATACACACATTACTTCTATGTTGTGTGTGTGTGTGTGTGAGAGAGAGAGAGAGAGAGAGAATTTTTATATTTTTACTTCGCAGGTCACAAAATAGGTTTCCTGTCAGTTGGAAAATCCCATCTAGAAGAATAAAAGACCAGGGAGATTTTTGCACAATTTTCTGCTAGAATTCAAACATCCTTGAAGGAGCTGGATGTAAGCCCCACTGAAGTCAGTGGCTTACTTCTATGCAGTTGTGTGTAGAACCATATTGTCAAAGTTCACTTCTCCTTTAAACTCACATTATAGTGGAAAGAACTGGCATTTTCTTTTGCGTATCACTCAGTTTTCCAGAATAGCTTTTTTAAGAAGGCAGAAATGTGACATTTAAACATTCCAAAACTGTCACAGAGATGGAAGATATTACATTGTGCACCACCTCTCCATAACTTTGAAGAGGTGTGTGTATTAAAAAAAAAGTAACCAACACATATACTTGCTATCAAAACAAACCTTAAATCCATTAATGGTTTCCTAAAATATCCTAGTCCAAACCATGTGGGTTGATACTACAGTAATTCTTGGAAAGAACAAAATAATTCACATTTGGTTTCGTAAGCTGTCAAATGCAAGCCCATCAAATGTAAAATTGTAGTTGTCTAGTTATCTTCCCTTTCTGCACTATGAAGGTGAAAACAAATTTATTGGTTTCTAGCATTTATGGCACTGAACCATTTAAAATTTGATCATGTTATTTTATTGATCTATTGGAATAGAAAATAAAGGCCTTCACTTCATCCAGATACCTTTTGAAAATTATCATTTTATAATATTGAATGTTTCACTTATAATGGATCAGCTGTCCCAAGAAGTAATTGTTTTTCAATATCTATTGCTTTCTTACATTTCCTAACAACTATGTATGTCATAAAAATCATACAAAAGTTTAATGTGTGTGAAGTTCTGTGCAGTTTGGTGGCAGAGATGAAGATTTATTATTATTATTATTATTATTATTATTATTATTATTATTATTATTATTATTAT
>NC_056524.1:206475893-206485779 GCF_019175285.1 Sceloporus undulatus
ATTAATTTCTTACCTGCATCTTTCTGTGGATTGTGACAGTTAAAAACAGATTAAAATACAACTGATAGATAACAGTTAAAAACACAGAACATCAATTAAGAGATCATAACATCATTTTAAAGTACTATTAAGTCCAAAATGTGTCAATAAACTTGAGATAAAAAGTAGTGTGTTTCCCCCACCATTACACACAAAGGAATGAAGGTGAGACACCAAAGCAGGAGTAAGGCTTAGTACAGCTAATTGTAATAAGGCTTAATACAGCTAATCAGAAACAGAAGCAAGAGCCTAACAGCAGAATATCCCATCTGATCCTTGGAAGCTAAGTAAGGTCAGCTCTAGTTAGTTCTTAATAGGGGACTGCCAACTAATACCAGGTGCTGTAGGCTATATTTTTTCCAGAGGAAGGAACTGGCAAAACCACTTGTGAGTATTCTTTGCCTAAGAAAACCCTATGAAGTTCATGGGGGCTCCATAGGTCATCAGGCAAACTGAAGACACACAAATACACACACCACTCCCTAACAGTGCCCTGTGAGCCAAGTTGCAAGGGGGGAAAGTGAGAGGAAGGAAAGGAAAGGAAAGGAAGTGTCCAAAGGCTGACTCTATGACAAATGAGAGTGCAAGAAAACCGTTCCAGCCTGGGTTTTACAACCACTCCTTTCAAATGTTCAGGAAACAAGCAAAACAATGTATTAACAGCAGTAGGATTTAATAATAAACTAGTGAGGTCAGGAACAGCAAAAGAGAGAACAATCATGGTTGGCAAAGAAGGGATGTTTGAAGTGCAGGATTATGAGGGGGTGCCCTCACATGTTAGTCACCTGATACATGGCAGATCCCTTTTATTTGGCATTTCTCACGGTGGAAAACACATTCTCTCCTTTACCAGAGGGAAGAATATTATAAATATGGTACCCTGCCTATGAATATTCATGTTTCCCTAATAACTATGGTGCAGCTACCACACATTAGAAATGTAATGTAATGATGAAAAGTTTTTGTTTTTGATGTTGTTTTGCATAGCCATAACTTATGACATGGTTCAAACCCTGGATCAGACTAGGCCTCTTACCACTGACAAACATTTTCATTTCATTTCTCCTCAAAGTGCATCTAAAAATTACATTTTAATTACTTTAGAAAATGTGGAACTTTTGAAATTGTAGCTATAATGGCAATCACTTCATTTGCAGGTCCTGCAACTGCAAGTTCCTCCACCCCCAAACCTAGATCATCTCAATGGGAAGTCATTAATTGCACCATTGGTGAAACCTCTAGTACCATTGAATGAATGAATGAATTTATTATGGCACATGGCCAGCACCAAACTAGTACCATCTAGCATTGGATCTTGCTCTTTATAAGTTGATCTGCATCAGTAGGACCTTAGCCAACATCACAGAGAACACAGAGTCAAGACAGGCTCTCCCAGCTGGGTACACGGTTAAGGAGCAGACCAGGACATGTGGGCGGGGGGAGGGGTTGCCATAGTAATCACTCTTACCTTGACCAGGAACCCCATCTGGAAAACAGACATTATCGAGTGTATTTACCTGACCCTGAAGGCTAGGGACAGCCTGGGGATTCTGTTGGTCTATCATCCACCCCGTGGGCTAACAGACACAGCTGGTCTCGGAACTGGTGCTGGAGTCTCCCAGACTTCTTGTTCTGGGGGACCTCAACATCCCTTTCGAGGCCAGCTCACAAGATCTGACAGGTGCAGCTCGGGAGTTCATGGCTTCCATGATGGCCATGGGCCTGTCCCAGTTAGCCTTGGGTCCAACACATTGTGCAGGTAATATGCTCAATGTCGTCTTTAGTACGGAGTGAGATAATCCGTGGGCAGAGGTATGTAGTACCTCTGCTCTGTCATGGATGGATCATTTCCTGGTTGAGGTCCGACTTAAGGCAACTACTCAAATCCCCCCCCCGGGGGTGGAGGACCTATTAGGATGGTCCACCCTCAAAGGCTGATGGAACCCAAAAGGTTTCAAGAAGCCTTAGAGGGGTTTATGGTTGGAGTTGACAGCGATTCTGTTGATGCCCTGACTAACATCTGGGATAATTACCTTTCCAGGGCTATACACAGTATCGCTCCTAAGCGTCCTTTCTGGCCCATTTCTAATAAGAAACCCTGGTATACAGAAGATCACTGGGAAATGAAATGGGCCGCACAATGACTAGAGCGCAGCTGGCGGAGACACCAGCGTTTATCCGATAAGACTCTTTTGAAGTCTTATGGAGTGGCAATAGGTGCAGCAAAAAATTCCTTCTATGCTGCACGTATTGTGTCTGCGGACTCATGTCCGGCAGAGCTGTTCAGGGTGATCAGGGAGCTGACTCAGCTTCCTCCCACTCTGAACCCTATTTTAGAACCAACTAAGGCCTGCTGTGATGATTTTAACAACTTTGCAGATAAAATCTCTCGGATAAGGGCTGATCTCGACGCTGGCAGTTTAACAGAAACAATAGAAGAGGTATCCAGAGCTTCCGTGGACTCTATTAAACTGGATCATTTTGAGTTTGTTCATACCGATGAAGTGGACAAGCTTCTTGGAAATGTTAGGAAGACGACGTGCTCTCTCGATCCCTGCCCGTCTTGGCTGACCTCCCAGGGTGGTGATGCTGTAACATCTTTATTGTAACGTATAATTAATGCATCATTCAGGGAGAGAAAATTTCCATCTAGCTTGAAATTAGCAACTGTTAAACCATTGCTTAAGAAATCCTCCCTAGACCCCATGGTAAGGAACAACTACAGACTGGTCTCATTATTGCCATTTTTAGGTAAGGTGATTGAGAGAGTGGTCACCTTCCAACTCCAAGCAGTTTTGGATGAAACTGATTATCTGGACCCATTTCAAACTGGCTTCAGAGCGGGATACGGAGTTGAGACTGCCATGGTCGCCTTAGTCAATGATCTCTGTCTGGGCATCAACAGGGGAATTGTGACCTTGTTGGTGCTTTTGGACATCTCAGTGGCTTTCGATACCATTGACCACGGTATCCTTCTGGAATGCCTGAGGGATTTGGGTATCGGGGGCACTGCGCTCTAGTGGTTCCGTTCCTACCTCTTGGGCAGATTCCAGATGGTGCAGTTGAGGGACTCTTGCTCCTCTAAGAGGGAACTCACATCTGGTGTCCCTCATGGAGCGATTCTGTCCCCCACTTTGTTTAACATTTAGATGAAACCACTGGGAGAGATCATCCAGAGACACGGTGTTATCAGTACGCTGATGACACCCAAATATGCTTCTCTGTGTCTCCGACTGATGCAGTGTCTAAGGATGGCGTCTCTCCTCTGAATGCCTTCTTGGAGTCAGTAAAGGGCTGGATGAGGGAAAACAAACTCAGTCTGAATCCAGTACTGGTGATAGGTTCCCCAGGCCCGGGGAAGGAAATTTATCCCCCTGTCCTGAACGGGGTCACACTTCCCCTGAAGGACAAAGTTCGCAGTTTAGGAGTACTTCTGGACTCCTCCCTGCAATTGACATCTCAAGTAGATGCGACGGTCAGAAGTGCTTGCTATCAACTTTGGTTGATACGCCAACTGTGACCCTACCTGGGCCAAAGGGACCTTGAAACAGTGGTACATGCTCTGGTAACCTCTCACTTAGATGTCTGTAATGCGCTCTACATGGGGCTAACCTTGTACCAAGCCTGGAAGCTTCAATTGGTACAAAATATGGCAGCCAGATTGGTCACCAGTGCGTCTAGGTTTGACCATATAACCCCTATTTTGAAAGATCTTCATTGGCTGCCTATTCGATTCCAAGCACAGTACAAGGTGTTGGTTATTACCTATAAAGCCCTATATGGCTTGGGCCCGAGTTACTTGAGGGACCGCATCTCCCCATATAATCCGCCCCGCACACTTAGAACATCTGGGAAGAACCTGTTGGAAATACCAGCTTCCAAGTATGTTGTTACATCCCAGATGGCCTTTTCATTTGTTGCCCTGAGGATCTGGAATAGTCTTCCCAATGAGCTCCGTCTTATGACCCCCCTGGAATAATTTAAAAAGAGTCTTAAAACCTTCCTCGTTTGTCAAGCCTTCCCCCCTGAAGAATGAAGTTTGTAATTTTTGATACCATCGATTCTTTGCATACTCCGGATATGTATGTTGTATGATTATTTTTAGAGCTTTTGTATTATTGGATTTTATTATGATATTGTTGTTTGTAGTGGTTTTTTAATTAGTCTGTAATCCCGCTTCGATCCTATGGGAGAGGAGGGGAAACACAAATAAAATTTATTATTATTATTAATGTTTCGACTAGACAAATCACTGTGAAATTAAGTATTGATATGATATTATTGGGAAAGTATTATATAACAGGCCACAGTAGAACCAAAGCTCTTCTTACCTATGAATTAAAAGATTTTGTCTTCAGAAGAACAAACTTTTTGCAGGAATACATTGCCTTTACACTTCAAAGGTTACTAACAGTGTAGTCGTCTTGTATATTAGTTTACAGATGGTGACATGTTTATGCTAAGCTAGCCCTTTGAACATTTATAACTAGTACCTGTAAAATTGTCACTCTCAGCATCCCATTTTACTGTGATCTTCCTTTCCACCATATCTGTGTAACTGTGCATATATAGCTGAGATTCACATACTGTGTTCTGTCCTGCATCCAAAAAAGTTGAATATCATAAAAACAAAAAACCTAATGCAAAAATCTGTTGATTTTAAAGGAACAAGAATTAATTTCTTTCATTTCATGGGACCTTGGGCAACAAACTTTCTCATACTCCATTTCTTGTCTGTGGAATATAGTGGTCTATTTCACAGATTTGTTGTGAAGATGAAGAATAAAAATAAACTTTACTATTGCTACACAACCATGAATGATGTAACTTGTTGAGTTCAGTGGGACAAATGAAACTTTCACTAGATTGAATCTTGTTTCAGGGAACCTGTGAACAAATAAATAGATAAATATCTTTTAAACAGTGGTCATGTATAAGCTTGCACAGAGACAGGTGAAGTTTGTTTTCCACTTCTGCTTCCTGGGAGGAACAACAACAACAACAGAGGAACAACAACAACAACAAATAGAGAGGCATCCATGAAAATCTGTGCTGCCTGTTTATTTCTTCTTTTAATCTATTTTTCTCCCCTGGCTTCTTCAATCAATGTGGAGTTTCTGCAGATTGTGCCCATGGAAACTGCCATATTTTCTCATATATCACTGATATATTCCTACACTGAGAGATCACATTGCTGTTCGAGAGGCATTTTATGGCAATATAGATGGATGGATGGTGATCCTGGTAGGACACATACTTCATTCTGTGATGTATCATAGGTGTTCACCAAAGAATCTGAATATGAGTACCCCAATCCTGCTTGTACTGTGCTGCCTAGCATGTACTCATAAGCCAGTTAGCTAACTTTAATAACAATTACAATGAGTACAATATCAACTAAGCAGGTATAGAAGTAACTATATAAATAGTCTGTCCCTCCCCATGAAGCACAGAACAGGTGAACAGAGGAAATATCTCTAATAAGTTCTGACAGCCCTCAATTTAGCCTGGAATTAGGAAAATGTGTAGACCCATGGTAAAACTGAAAAAGGAAGGGGTGCCTCAAAAAGATGAGCTGAAGCATCAGTCCCTTGGCACATGGCAGTCCTTAATTGGCAGGCCTTTTCCAAAGTGGAAAAATAGAGCTAGTCTTTTTAATTCTTCCCATTTCACAATAGAGATGTGGTAAAAAAGAAAGAAAGAAAGAAAGAAAGAAAGAAAGAAAGAAAGAAAGACCACCGGACCACCGCCGCAGCCGGAGCCGCGTTTCTGCCGGGCGGCCTCCTCCCGGGGTGTCGGAGGTGCGCAACTGCGCACCGCCCCGGGAGTGCCGCCCACGGACTGCCAAGGGGACCGCTGCGGGACTCTTCCAGCTTGCTTTGGCGCTTGGTGGCAGTTGGTGAGAGGGCCCTTTAAGAGACTCCTGGGGGGAAGGCAAGGAGGAGGCTCGCCAGGTGAGAGCGGCGAGCATAAAACTGGGCAACCGGACCTTCCTGCCACACCCCCTCCGCCTCCTCACCGGACCACCGCCGCAGCCGGAGCCGCGTTTCTACCGGGCGGCCTCCTCCCGGGGTGTCGGAGGTGCGCAACTGCGCACCGCCCCGGGAGTGCCGCCCACAGACTGCCAAGGGGACCGCTGCGGGACTCTGCAGCGTTGCCATCGCGCAGCTGCACAACTGCGCAGTTTTATCGGGCTAGGGAGGTTGTGGGTTAGCCATAGAGCAGAGGATGACTGGGGTGGCTAACCTCTGCTCTCTTAATTGCTGGAAAGGGGAGGGGGGAGGTTATGGATGTGGGGGATGCATGGGCTGGGGAGGAGAGGGATAACATCGTCACGAGCGGAGCTCCCATTGAGGTAGTGTGGGGCAGGGGGAGGTATGGCGGTGGGAGGAGGGACTTGCGTTCCAGGGGAAGGCGGGATCGATGCATCATATCTATCTCTCCTTCCGGTCCCCCTCCCAACCTAAGGGACCTGAGGGTCACTCCAACCATGCCATAAACCCTGTCACTGCTCCTGTGCAATGCCAGGTCGATCAACAACAAGTCCCACATCCTCCACGACCTGTTGGAGGACAGTAATTGTGACCTGGCTTGCATTACCGAGACCTGGCTTGGGCCTGAAGGAGACGCTGTGTGGGCTCAGGCCCTGCCTGCTGGGTTCTTGGTGAAGGACCAGCCTAGGTTAGGTGGGCGGGGGGGGGGGTGTGTGACCTTGATACATAGGAACACCTTGTCCCTCACCAGGAACCACATCCGACAGACGTCCTATATCGAGTGTATTTACCTGACCCTAAAGGCTAGGGACAGTCTAGGGATTCTGTTGGTGTATCGGCCACCCTGTGCACTAGCGGACTCCCTTAACGAGCTGACACAGCTGGTCGCTGAATTGATGTTGGAGACGCCCAGGCTATTCGTCCTGGGTGACTTCAACATCTCCCTCACGGCCAGCTATGTTCCATCCGGTGCGGCTCGGGAATTCATGGGCCTGTCCCAGCTGATAGAGGGTCCTACGCATTGCGCGGGTAATACTCTTGATTTGGTCTTCTGTTCGGATGCGGAAAATCCGTGGGCGGAAATAACTAATATTTCCCCCTTGTCATGGACGGATCACTTCCTGGTGGAGGCAAAAATCAAGGTCTCTACCCAGATCCCCCCCCAGGGGTGGCGGACCTGTTAAGATAATAATAATAATAATTTGTTTTATTTATATACCGCTATTCCAAAGATCATAGCGGTGAACAGCAAGTAAGCTAATTAGCAAGTAAGCTAATTTGCCCCCAACAGTCTGGGTACTCATTTTAGCGACCTCGGAAGGATGCAAGCCTGAGTCGAGCTTGGGCCCTTTTGCTGGTCTTGAACTCGCAACCTTGTGGTTTTGAGTGAATGGCTGCAGTATAGGCATTTACCCACTGCGCCACCAGGGCACCCTCGAAGGCTGATGGAACCCAAAAGGTTCCAGGAAGCTTTAGAGGGGCACATGGTTGGAAGTGACGGCGACTCTGTTGATGCCCTCACCGGTATCTGGAATACCGGTCTTTCTAGGGCTATACACAGTATCGCTCCCAAGCGCCCTCTCAGGCCCGCTTCCAAACGTAAGCCCTGGTATACGGAAGACCTCCGGGCGAGGAAGCAGGAACTGCGACGGCTAGAGTGCCGTTGGCGGAAACACCTTCGCTTACACGACGAGGCTCTCCTAGACCAACTGTTAGAGGACTACGGAGAGGCGATACGAGAAGCTAAGAACTCGTTCTATGCTGCTCGTGTCGCGTCCGCGGAGTCGCATCCAGCAGAGTTGTTCAGGGTGGTCAGGGAGCTAACTCAGCTCCCTCCTGCCCCGAACCAGATCCTTGAACCTTCTAAGGCCTGCTGTGACAAATTTAATAACTTCTTCGTGGATAAAACCTCTCGGATGAGTGAAGGTCTTAACGCCGACATTCAAGCAGAACCTAGGGTAGAGGCGTCCAGAGCCTCCGTGGACTCCATTAAACTGGATCGGTTTGAGTTGGTAAGTACCGATGATGTGGACAAGATCCTCGGAAGTGTTCGGAAGACGACCTGCTCTCTCGATCCCTGTCCCTCGTGGTTAGCGGCCCAGGGGGGACCGGCAGTAACTTTATTGTTACGCCGGATTATTAATACATCCCTGAGGGAAGGGCAATTTCCATCTGAATTAAAACTGGCCATTGTAAAACCTTTATTAAAAAAGCACTCCCTCGACCCCCTGGTACATAATAATTATCGGCCAGTGTCGCTGCTGCCATTTTTGGGGAAGGTGATTGAGAGGGCGGTTGCAATCCAGCTTCAGGCGGTCTTGGATGAAACGGATTATCTGGACCCATTTCAAACTGGCTTCTGGGCGGGTTACAGGGTTGAGACGGCCATGGTCGCCTTGGTCGATGATCTCCGTCTTGGCATCGACGGGGGAAGCGTGTCCCTGTTGGTGCTCTTGGACATCTCAGCGGCTTTCGATACCATAGACCATGGTATCCTTCTGGGGCGCCTGGCAGAGGTGGGAATTGGGGGCACTGCGCTCCAGTGGTTCCGGTCCTACCTCTCTGGGAGGTCCCAGATGGTGCAGCTGGGAGACGTGTGCTCCGATGAGCGGGCCCTTAAAACTGGGGTCCCTCAAGGAGCCATTCTGTCTTCCATGCTATTTAACATTTACATGAAACCGATGGGAGAGATCATCCGGAGACAATGGGCGAGGGGTTATCAGTACGCTGATGACACCCAAATCATTTTCTCTAGGTCTCCGACTGATGCAGTGACCGAGGATGGCGTCTCTCCTCTCGTGGCATGCCTGGAGTCAGTAATGGGCCGGATGAGGGAAAACCGACTCAAATTGAATCCAGAGAAGACGGAGGTACTTGTGATAGGTCCCCCTGGTCCAGGAATGGCGGTAGTTCCACCTGTCCTGAACGGGGTCACGCTCCCTGTGAAGGACTCTGTGCGCAGTCTGGGGGTGCTTCTTGACTCGTCGCTTCACCTGACTGCTCAGGTGAATGCGACGGTCAAGAACGCCTGTTATCAGCTTCGGCTTATTCGCCAGCTGCGCCCATACCTGGCCCAGATGGACCTTGAAATGGTAGTACACGCTCTGGTAACCTCGAGATTGGATTTCTGCAACGCACTCTACATGGGGCAACCCTTATACCCAACCCGGAAGCTACAAATGGTACAGAATATGGCAGCCAGGCTGGTCACTGGAACTTCCAGGACCAGCCATATTATACCGGTGCTTAAAGATCTGCATTGGCTGCCTATTCGCTTCCGGGCACAATATAAGGTGTTGGTGATGACCTAGAAAGCCCTAAATGGCTTGGGCCCAGGATACCTGAAGGATCGCCTCTCCCCGTACATTCCGTCCCGCACCCTCAGAACATCTAGGCAGCAACTCCTTAGGGTGCCAGGGGCTAGGCTGTCCTTCACTACAAGGAGGACATTCTCCATCGCTGGCCCGGCCCTTTGGAACACGCTGCCCACAGAGCTCCGCTCGACCGCCTCTCTGGCCCAATTCAGAAAGGATCTGAAAACCTTTCTGTTCCATCTTGCATACCCCGACTAAAGTCCAGTGGGCCTCCCTTCCTCTTCTGTGGCAAAGAGGATTGGCTAACGGGGGTTTTATCTTGTTTGTTTTAATATTGTTGTATTATTGTTATTGTTGTATTTTATATGCTGTTAACCGCCCTGATCTTCGGAAGGGTGGTATAAAAATAAAATTATTATTATTATTATTATTATTATTATTATTATTATTATTATTATTATTATTATTATTTTAAGAAAGAAAGATGTTTTCTCAGCTACCTGTGCGGGAGGAGCAGTATTCTGGCCAAAGGTTTCAGAT
>NC_056524.1:206485789-206540110 GCF_019175285.1 Sceloporus undulatus
CAAAATTTCTCTATTCTGCTTTTCATGCTTTTAAAAGTAATTATTGGCATGAAAATTAAATAGGACAATGGAATTCAGTGATAAGTTCTTTCATTTCTTTTATTTTTTAAAAAATGGCAAATAGCAGCTCTGGGAAACTGAGATTCATGCACTGTAAAACATAATACTGAAAACCAGTGTAGCCTGCAGAAATCAAGGGAACTGTTGTTTCCTCTCCCCTTAGGCCCAACATGAAGTAAATGTTCTGAGCATACTTACAAAGTTGTTCATTATTTATTTCAATTCACTGTTACAAATCTTCACTTTGTCTATTTGTATGTTTGTGACCTCTAGCTTCACAAATATGCTCTCTAATTAGTTGCTGAAAGGAGAGATATTCCAGTCTGGGTTTTACAACCATTCCTTTCAAATGTTCATAAAATTCTTTGAAGTTTTGGAAATGCTTATTAGGATTGATTATAAAAACTGGATTATTTTTGTTTGTTTGAGGCTCAGAGAGATGTCTATGCATTCTTAACTATGCGCCATTGAGAAAATGCATGTGCTTATCTGTGTTCATCCAGATCATTACATT
The DNA here is from genome assembly GCF_019175285.1 of Sceloporus undulatus. NCBI lineage: Eukaryota > Metazoa > Chordata > Lepidosauria > Squamata > Phrynosomatidae > Sceloporus > Sceloporus undulatus. The sequence continues at coordinate 206,486,364 of NC_056524.1, forward strand.
TACTAGAAATTTTTTTATGTTGTTTGTTGGAGTTTTACTGTGAAAATCTAAGGTTAACACACACACAACCCCCCCACACACACACACACATCTTTGTTGCTTTCCACCTACTCTTTGATGATAGTATAACTCTGAGCAATAAAAAAAAGCTTAATATTCAGGTAACTTAGCATGAGAAACCTTAGGCCCAGTACAGACCGCCCCTTTTCGCTCTGGGTTGGGGGCAGGGCAGCCTCACTGGCAGCCCTGCGGCCCCAATCTGGAGTTTTTCCAGACCATGGAGAAGCAGCAAAATGCTACTATAGTCTTCATGAGTTGAGCTATCCCTTCTGACCTTGACACTACCAGCCCCCAGGGTCAGAACAATACAAAAATCTATTCAGTTGTATAACTGGTACAGGCCAATTCATCTGGTACCAATGTACATTTTGACACACTGATGTGATGAAAGGAACTGGATTTAACCAATCAATTATATTATTTTAACTAAATAATATTTTACGTAGAGAATGTAATTTCCTTATTACAACAGTTGTTGTTGCTGTTGTGTGCCTTCAAGTTATTTTGGACTTATGGGAACTCTAAGATGAACCTATCATGGGGCTTGCTTTCAAGATTTGTTTAGAGGGGGGTTTCACTTGTCTTCATATGACACTGAGAGAGTGTGACTTGCCCAAGGTTGCCCAGTGGGTTTTCATGGCCTAGAGGGGATTTGAACCCTGGTCTCATCAATCATAGTCCAACACTCAAACCACTACACCACACTTGCTCTAGAAAAAAAGAGATAGATAGCTTTGTATAAATCTAAGGAAGCATTTGGACTTACTTGAAATATAATTCTAGAGAAGAGCTATCAGGTATATATATATATATCTTAGACACAGCCTATTGGAAACACAACCCTATAATTACTTCCAATAAAGCAAATACTGACAAAAAGCTATAGAGATATTCATCAGTCCTTTGCCATGTTAATCTAAATGTTCTAATTATTATTATTTTCTTTTCTTTTTAAAATTTCAAAGTATTTCCAGTTCTGATTGAGAAACACCATTCTTTCTTTTCAAAGGAGCAAAGCAGTCATAGCATGATGTTGTTGAATAGTATCCCACTGTAGCTTCCACTAACATTAAATGCTTAGATTTTAATTGACAGATGGGAGGCAATTGTGACAATTGGAATGGAAAGCTTATTTTTTATGAAATTATTCCTTTACTTGTCTGTAAATGTTTCAGCTCTCTTTCATTTAGCCTATGTCAGTGAATAAATAATAGACAAATACCCCTCAAGACTTTATGGTCCAAATATAATTATGATGCTGTATCAGACACAGTCTAGCATGATCATACTGGGTATATACCTGATCTTTAAATATGTAAATAGCCATATCCTCCTTCTATAAGGCAATTTACTAGGAAGTTAATTTGTCAACATGAACTGCATAGTGATTACCTGAGATTTATGCCATGTAGGCAAGACCATTAAAAAAGAGAATGCAGTGGGAGAAAGAAATATGTTTTTCACTCCAGTAGGAGACAGTACAGCATAAAATATACAGTTTCATATACAACAAGTGTGAAATTTAAAAAGTAGCACAACTGAAAGCTAGCCAGAGAATCTCTAACTATTCATGCAGTATTCTAACCAATCTCTCTAATAGAGCAAACAAATGGTATAACATTCTGTTGATGTTCCATGCATTAACCATGGAGTATGAAGACACATTTGAAAGAACAATTAACAACACCTGTTGTTTCCCTTTCCCCAGAATTCATTAAACCATGTTAATATGCAAAGGGATCATCCAGCACTTTTGAGACTAACCATGCAAAAGAAGTTGTAGCATAAGCTTTCTTAGACTTGGTCTGCTTCCTTAGATGCATGGAATGAACTATTGCCCAGGAAGAGCCTTTATAATCAGACTGTATGAATAGTTATAGTAATATGAAACTTGTGATGAAGTGACAAGTTCAGTTTTAACTATGTAATAGATATAAAGTTGGTTATTTTATTTATATTTATATTATTTATTTTATTTTTATCCTGCCTTTCTCTCAAAGTGGGACCCAAGGTGGCTAACATACATAAAACACAACAGTGAAAATTGTAAAAATATAAAAATTTCAAGTATAAAATTTAAAACATACAAAGTAAAAATTAACAACCCAAGACCATCCCTCTCATCCCCCAATAAAACCAAGCCTGCCAGATTTCAAAAGGCCTGATTTTTTTTAAAAAAAGTGTCTTTGCCTGCCTGTGAAAGGCCAACAATGAGGGGGGCCAGCCTAGTCTCCCCTGGAAGGGAGTTCCACAGGGCAGGAGCAGCCACTGAGAAGCCTCTCTCTCGTGTCCTCACCAGGCGAACCTGGGATGGTGGTGGGACCAAGAGAAAGCCTTCTCCTGAGGATCTCAGGGCTCTAGGTTCGTATGGGGAGATACAGTCTCTCAATTAGTCTGGACCTAAGCTGTGTAGGGCTTTATAGGTCATGACCAGCACTTTGAATTGTTCTGAGAAACAAACCGGTAGCCAGTGAAGCTGTTTCAATACAGAAGTTATACGTTCTCTGTAACTGGATCCGGTTAGCATTCTAGCTGCAACATTTTTGGACTCACTGAAGTTTCTGAACAGTTTCCAAGGGCAGCCCTATGTAGAGCGCTTTACAGTAGTCCAAACAGCACTGTAACCAAAGCATGTGTCACTGTAGCCAGTAATAAAACTTTAAAAATTGTTATATAGTAAAAATGGAATTTGTCACTTTAAAGCTATACCCAAAGGTTTTGCATTTCTATGGCTACTCATATAGTCTGATTATACAGATTCTTCCTGGACAACAAATCACTCCATGTATCTGAGGAAGTAGATCAAGTCTACAAAATCTTAGAGTACAACTTCTTTCACAAAATTAATCTCAAAGGTGCTACAAAACCCCCATTGCATGCTGATATTCCAGATTATTTGTACTCACTACCCCTCTGAATTTGCTATATTTGCTACCAATTTGTACTCACTACTCCTTTGAATTTGCTTTAGCCCATTTGCTTGGTTTGTTTATTTTAATGTATGATTTTAAATTGTTAATTGTTTAATTGATCTTTTAGGTGAGTGTGGAATATTGGGACATGGAATTGTATGAAACTTTTAATCTGTAAGATGCCTTGATTGTCATAGACAGAGAGGTGGGATATAAATAAAGTTATTATTATTATTATTATTATTATTATTATTATTATTATTATTAACATGGCTAGGTATTGAATTCTAAAGTAAGTTCAGAGATTTTCTTTTTGTCTGTACAATTTTTTCTTTATATGTAATAAAGTGGGACTTCTCCATCTACGGACTTGCCACCTGCAGATTTGAGCATCTACAGACAGCAAACTCTGTTGTCCAAAATTGCAACACATGCAAGTAGCCATGCTAGCATCTGTGCACATATTGTGCTGTCGTTAAACCCAATGAGATTTGAGGTCCCATATCCCATATCAACAGCTGGGGGGGGGGGGGCAGAATGGATCCCCTACAGATATGAAGGTCTGACTATACAATTCACTCAGAATGGATCTCACTTCTAACATTTCATGGGTGCGGGGCAGACCACCTGAAAAGGGCAGCCTAATTTCCTCCAGAGGGAAGCCGCAGCCACCAAATCGTGTGGCTTCCCTATGAAGGAAAAAGAATCCAGAAAAAAAGGGTTCTTTTTAAGCCACAGGGGCAGCGTAACAAGTGCGCTACTGGTACACTCATTACGTAAGCACTGTGCAGCAATGTGTGGATGCTGCATGGCACTTACATAACAATGGTGGTGCCTGTGTACACAGGGCGCCACCATTGTTATGCCACCCATATGTTCTAGGGTTAGGGACTGTGTGGTTGCCGCATGGTCCCTAACTCTACAATTGCCACTGGTACACTGCTTGTTGGCGGTATGAACCACATCATGGTGATCATCAGGGGAGGCCCTTGTCTCACCATGATCACGTGCCTTCCTAGTGGCTGCCATTAGACTAGTCCAGAATGTCCCTCTCTGTCATGGTCAGCCACAAGGAGGACTCAGAGGACGACGAGGAGCAGGACTTGGCTCCTCAGGTGCAGGAGGAACTTGAGGCTGTGGCTGGCCCTAGTTCTGCCCTGCCAGGTCCCAGCTCTGCTCTCCCAGCCCCAGTAGATTTGGCTCAGCCAGACCCTACTTCTGTGGGGTCTTCTCCAGTGGACCCTGGGGATCAGTAGTCCAGTCTTGCCCCAGTAGAAGTGCCAGACTTGCGATACAAAGAGCAGCAGAGCATTGAGGTTCCTATCTTTAGCCAGAGGAGATTAGAAAGGGTGTGTCTTCAGCATTCCAAGAGGCTTGCTGAGAAGTGCTCATTAGGCAATCAGCAGCTGTGATAAGGGAGCTAGATATAAGGCACCTGGCAGATGCTGAGCTCTCTTGCCAGAGACTATTAGTTCTCATTAGTGAATGCTGCTTGATCTGACTCCTGGCTTCCTAGACCCTTGACTGCCTTTGAATCCTTGACCTTGGACCAGACACTTTGACCAACCCTCTGGCACTCTTGACCTCAGACTGGACTGGTAGTATTGCTCTCTGTAATCCTGAACTTTGGACTAGTTTGTGCCTTACTTTATTTGGACATCGTTTGGTATTGTTACTTGTGCAACTGTTTCTTGGCAGCTCTGCGTGTTTACCTTTTGCCCAGCAGGCTCTTATCAGCTATGTGAGTGTGTATTGGCAGCATTCCCGGACACTCTCTTTCTTGTCCTTCCATTGGCTAAAACCATTTTTATTCAGACAAGCTGTTAAAACAAAGTTTTTTAACAACAGACTAGAGGGTGCTATATTGTTTTAATTGAACTGTTTCTAATATCCCTCTCTCTTTTTCAAATTGCATTTCATTCTTTTAAAATGAGCTTTGCATTGTTTTAATACTGTGAATCATTTCATTCTATTTTAATGTTCAACTTCTGTATGTTTTTAATTATACTGTTCTTTTAATTTGCAAACTGCTTTGAGTCCAAATTTTGGGCAAAAGCAGGAAACAAATAAATATAACAATGGCAATACCAACTTCATTTGCCTCATTTTCAGAAACAAAACTATCTTACAGATATTTTTTCTCTTCACTTCCTAGAATTCAAATACACAAGTGAGATTAACAGTCTATCAAGATTGCTCACCCTTTGGGGTGAGGGTTTTTTTAGTGTGAGACCAGCTTTTCCCTACCTCTCTTGGCCGTAGTTTATTGGCATCTTTCTTATACAGAAATTGGTGGTGAAATTTGGTGGTGTATTTAGGAAAGAAGTTCAGTGTTAAAACCCATGATTAAATCTGAAGGACAATTGTGTTTCTTGATAGTTGTTGCTATTTCTTTAAGGTTACACATCCCTGAATGTAAATCCCACTGAAGTCAATGGGTCATATTTCTCAATATGTGTGCATGAAGATTGTATTGTACAACTAATTTTGAAATATTAAACTGAAGAATATGCCTGTGTATTTTGCTAACATTGATACATGTTGAAAATTCAAGGAAGATGATAGTAATAAGTAAAGAGCTCATTAGGAATGAAATTTATTGACCAAGGTCAAATCTATTTCTGTATTTATTTATCACCATCAACCTATGATGTGCAAAAGAAGAGAGAAGGGAAAGAAGGGAGAAAAATAAACCACAAGTGTGTGTGTATATATATAAGTTATTTTCCCCATTGTTGCTTCATACATCTCCATTTCTTTCAAATGAAGTTGAGAGGCCTTTGACTTTTCAATCAAACCACTAGCTTTCCAAAATGATTTCTGAAGAAGGCATTATACAGCTGTTGAAAACCATGGAATGAATAATATTCTTGAGAACAATAGGTAAAAGTGAAGGGGCCTTGAAAAAATAAACAGGCTTTATCTAGGTTATGAAGAGAAAATGCCTTGCGTTTCTGGAAATGTCGTCACTACAAGAAAATAGTACTGCAAAACAAGGTTACAATATCATTGATTTTAGAAGTGATTTTGTGCATAATTTGGCAGGTAAGCAATGTTAAAACCCATTTTTTCCAGTGAATTTAAGTCATTGCATGACCCAGCTTGTGTCTCATAGTTGTTTTTCATTTACAGATGAAATCACAAGGCCACTTATTTGACAAATAACTAAGCTTTAACAAACCCGCACCTGACAAATTCTTGATATTGGTGAACAAGAATATAGGATGGGATAAGTGAAAACCTTTCTTGAAGCTCTCCAAAATAGAAAATTTGCTCCAGGATTTTCTTGCAACTTAATATAGCTATTGCAATGCAACCCTGCCTTATGAAGAATTTGGTGGTGAAATTATGCTAATCTAGTGGTGAAATTAGAAATGAGTGTTCATTAGTTGTGTCCATAATTGAATTTGGAGGACACATATCTGTGTTTTCTGCCACTAAATACATTGGGACTTAGTTCTCACTAGTCATGCATGGGGCTGTGGTCTCTATGGAACACTTCTTAAGGGCATCTGAAAGGGTTTTCCCCATTTCCTTCCATTCCTTATCTGGAACACTGCAAATCATATTGGTAGCAGAGAGGAAACTAGTGGCAAAATCTGTCATCTTTTCCAGTGACAGTCATTTTTAATACTGGTTTCCTCATCCCACATATAGTCTCTCTCTCTCTGTATGTCACTCAACCTGGAGTTTATGAACTTCATAATCAGCAATATTATGAGAATTTACAAGATTTTAGAGGAAAAACTGCATTAGAAGTGGATTTGGTGGGGAGGGGGTTAAAATTGGAAGCGTTATACATCCCACCATCTAAACTGAAAGAAATTGCAAGTTGATGATGTCTAATTGATGATACTGTGAAAGGAGGCCAGGTGGGAGGTGTTTCCGAAATGAGAAGGCATCTCTATAAAATATTAATATGAAGACTATTGATTTAGCAAGTTCTTTGTGGCATTGTAATTAAACTTCCCAAAAAGAGATGTTTAAAGGTTATATATTTGTAACACTTATAATGAACACAACAGAAAGCCATGTCAGATCAAGAAACATATATAACTAGGGAACATATTTGCTAGGCAGCTATCTTCTGAATGAGCCCATTAGTGTACTAGCATCATCTGGAGAGGGACTTCTCTGTGTCCTATCATCTTCTCATGCTTGTTTGGTAGGAACAAGGGAGAGGACCTTCTCAGTGGCTGTTCCCAGACTTTGGACCCCCCCCCAAGAATGGCCAGAATGGCCCCCTCTTAGCTTCTCTTATGATGGCAGGTCAAAATATTTTTACATCACCAGGTACAAACTGACAAGATTTGGGCTTTTAATACAGTGGGGTACCATTTTTAAGGATTTAAAGGGTTTGTATATAGTTTGAAATTCATTTTAAAATATTTTAAAGGTTTCATGCTTTAGCTCAACTTACTTAATTGTTTATTTATTTATTATTTAGGTATTTATACCCCACCCTTCAGCCCTAATGGCTCTCAGAGTGGCTTACAATTATTATTTTTAATCAGACAGTTCCCTGCCCTCAGGCTTACAATCTAAAAGACACGAAACAAAAGGAGAAGGGAATGGTGGAGGGAAAGGGGATGAGGTCCAGTGGTTCTTCTCTCCCTCTGAGGCCTGGACCAAAGCAGATGGATTGGAGGGAGGGCTCTTCTTTCTTCCAGGCTAGTCCTGATGGAGCTGGATCTGTCTGGTGAACACCCTCTCAGGCCAAATATATTAAGAATATATTAATCTTATATTCATACTTTTATTTTGACTCATGTATTTTATTTTAAACTTGTATTGTTTTAAATATGTTGTTAGCTGTCTTTTATTGGGAGAAAGTGGGGTATAAATGCTTTACAAAGATAGACAGACAGACAGACAAATAAATCAGAGAGAGAGCCTTGTCAGTGGATGCTCTCACCCTGTGGAATTGCCTTCCATGGGACGCTAGGCTGTGCCCCTCTCTGCTGGCTTTTCACCAGCCAGCAAAAACATTTTTATTCCAGCAAGTTTTTGAAAAGCATGCATGCCTGGTTTTCTTTGGGGGAGGTGGTGGTTTAGAATATTTCTTAACCTTTAAATGTTTAAATGTTTAACTTTTTACTGTTTTAATTAGGCTGTTTTAATTGTTTTTAAAAGTGTTGTTTTAATGTGTTTATATTGTGAGCCACCTTGGGTCCCTTTCTGGGATGAAAACAGGATAAAAATAAAATAAATAATAATAACAATAGTTTTTTTACACATTTTTAGTGAAAAACAGATTGGAAAATGACAAACTACAGACTATGGGGCTGTACAGCCGTATCGGGGCCGTGGCAACCCCACACTGTGGCTCTGATCTGGCCTCTGGAGAGTGGCTAAAAGAGCTGCAAAAGCAGCTCCTTTTTGCACTCTCAAAGGGGTGCCACAGGCAGCATGGCTTTATGATGCCCATTCGATACTGCAAGAGGTAGATGCAACACCAGAGTTGCACCATGATGGCACATACCATGTGGATTGGCATGTGCCAAAATGGCACCCTGGGGGCAGGTTTAGGACATCCCGCATGAAGATGCTGCACCCTGGCTCCACCCACAGGCTGGCACAGGCTGGTCTGTATAGGTCCCATCTCTCTTCATTTGGGCATTAGGAGCTCTTAAAAATAAACTGGTTTAAGGTTAAGAACATAACATATAAAAATATTTTTTCTCATGGTGTAAATAATCATTTTTAAGAAATTCATTGGAGAAAGAAAGGCCTGCTACAGACAGCCAAAATAAAGCTGCTTCGAGTCACAGTGGAGGTATGGTGTTTCAATGATGCATGCGTCCTAAGAGTCCAGAAGCCACACCAAAGCCACGCTCCAGTCCTTAGGGCTGGAGCGTGGCTTTGGTGCGACTTCTGGACTCTTAGGATGCATGCATCATTCAAATACCATACCTCCACTGTGACTCAAAGCAGCTTTATTTTGGCTGTCTGTAACAGGCCAAAGACACCTTAGGTGTGTTACAGACCACCCCTTTGGGGTGGCCTGTAACTGGCCCTTTCCCCGCTGTATCGGGGCCTCAGCAGCCACAACGGCAGCCTCTGAAGCCCCGATCAGCCGCTTTCCAGGCCGCGGTCGAAGTGGCGAAAGGCCACTTCCCCACAGCCTGGAAAGGGGTGTCCTTAGGACTTCATGCCCCAAGCACACCCGATGGCAGTGGGGAGGAGGAGAAAGGGGCCCCTCGGCCCCTTTCTTCCTTGCGTCCCTGGCGCAGCCATTTAAAGGCTGTGCCAGCGGCGCAAACTGCAGAAGGAGCTCCATTTCGGAGCTCCTTCTCATGCCACGGAAAGGGTGCTCTAGGCGTCCTCGTGCGGCACGATGACATCACAACCGTGCCGCCTCGTTTGGAGGCAGCACAGTGGTGACGTAGTCATGGTGGCACCGATCTGTATAGGGCGCCGCCATTTTGTATGGACTGGGTCTGTACTAGGGTTAGGGGCGTCAAGAAGTGGTGCCCCTTTCTAACCCTAGTACGCGCTCGTTACGTACTAGGGTGCCCGTTCGTAACGGGCCTCTGTATACTTTTTTCCCCAACACTTATCTACTTTTGCAGTTATGAAGATCTCTCTATGTTAGTTCTAGCCAACTGGATTTAGTGACTGACTAATTTCTTCTGATAGAAGTTTTGCAACTTGTTTTCTAGAGATTTGAAGGAGGGGGCTAGAAAAAAATCTGTCAAGGTACAGTGGTTAGATCTTAGTAATCTAACAGTGTAACACAGCCAACTTTCAGCTCCTTTTCAACTACTTTAAAAGGAAGAAGTGTGTCAAACTGTGCAGACAAGCAAAGCAAATGGGATGAACAAATTTTTTCTTTCTTTGCTACCTTTCTTGTCAGTCTCAGAATGGTCAGCAGCCAGTAGAAAAAGACTGGAACAGAGTTCTTTGATTCACATTGATTCTAGGCTCCTGTCATGGGATCTGGGATTTCAAATTTATGTTCTTCTGTGGCATATTTTTGAAAAAGGCCAAAGGGTGGAAGCTGTATACTAGCTATGAACAAAGTAATTAAAGCTGGTTTTTTTTAAAAAATCTATATTATTCCAGATCATGTTGTAAACATGTACTTGTTTACTTGGTTTCTGAAGGCTAATGAATCCTAGTCTCCAAGGCTCTTGTCCTTTTTGCTTTCTTTTTTTTTAAAGAAAAAAAGTCTGTTTATTAGCCTATGACTTGAATATTTTCATTTTTAGCTATTACAAATCAGAAGGAAAATACCGAAAAATGATTTTATACTCTGCGGACGTACCTCTTTGATTCTGTTTTTAAGAGGGAGACCTATGAGAAATGCAGTCAAACTTCTATTCCAAATGGATTGTTGCAGTTTGATAGGTTATTCTACACTGTCATTGCTGTGAAGGACAAGCCAACAAAATTATTTCCATGTGAAGAATTTAAAGAAACAAGTGAAGCACATAGCCAGTGTGCTAGAGCTTCTTCCACTTAGCAGAACTCAACTTATTTGCACTGACCAGTCTGATTAAAACTGCTTTATTATGTTTTGTCTATGTTGACTGTTAACTCTGTTGTTCCAATATTTCTGAATGTTAAAATAGTTCCAAGAGCTATTTCTGTTTAACTCATTTGATGATCTGGCAAGATACTGTCCAATTCATTGATTGATCAAGATACATTATTTTACAATCCAAGTAGTTTCTTTTACCTGAGACAGCTATGCTGTGAAAATAATACTGTTTTCAGTTCTTCACTTTTTCTTTTGTCTATTGCATTTGACTATTTTATTTGCTTAGATTACAGTATAGTATTGTATCTTTATATTTTAGAAAAATATCTACAAGATTTCTTGATGGCAAATGCACAATTACTTGTAAACGTGAACCTGATGAAACTATAAAGACTGTGGAATCTACTTTATATTGTAATCCTGTTATGCTTATTTGGAAATTTATATTCCAATTCAAAGGAGCCTTTTCCCCAGTAAATTTGCTTGTTTATTCCTGAGGAAGACCCACTGAGTTAAGTAGGTTTACTCCCAAGTAATTATGCATAGAATGGCAGTCTTATTTAATAGACCAAACCAAAGAAAACTGGAGCAAATGAGCTGCAAAAATATATGAACTGTAACAATCCATTTTCTATATAGGGTCTCTGTGTGTGTTTTTTGTGTGTGTTTAGTACAGTATTCCTTTCATTTGTGCAATAAGCTAAATAGTTATTGTTTTGTTCCCCAAATACAGAGATACAGTTGTCACAAAGCAGTGAAAATTATCAGTCATTTCTACTCAGGGTCTTTTCAGTCTCTGGGTTTCCTTCATTTTAATAAGTACTTACTTGGCACAGCAAGAAAACAAATGCACAGAGCAAATTTCAGTAGATAACATCTCATTTCAGCTGCATGTTCCTCCACTGACCTCTTCTATCCAGTATTACCTTCCACCAATAAAATAGAGGAAGATTGTTTTGGAATCCCCCCCCCTTCCTGAAGCTCCCAGTGCTACTTTCCTTATTGTGCTGAAGGGCTTCTCCACCAACTTGGGGTGGGATGGAAATAGAAGGGAAATCACACATTTCATTCCCCCCTCATTCAACTAAGATAAATTTTAGTTGCTTTTTAAAATGGGTCAGCCCATGTCTCTTGTAGAAAAAAAAATCTCACATATAGTTCTTAATTGTACCTTTATCTTCTATCTTCATGTGAGAATGAATTCAGATAATGAATTATTTTGCCATTTATTAAAGCTCTTGTCATAAAATAAATAAATAAAAGAATGCCAAACTTTAAATAACCCACCCCTTCCCTCTTTTTTATGGGCACAAACAGACAGGGCAAAATAAAGCTGCTTCGGGTCACTTTGTGGTATGCTGTTTAAATCATGCGTGCATCCTAAGAGGCGGGAAGCCATGCCAAATCCATGCTCCATGCCTAAGGACTGGAGTGTAGCTTTGGTGCAGCTTTAGTGCAGCTTCTGGCCTCTTAAGATGTGTGTGTCATTTAAACAGCATACCTCCAAAGTGTCCCAAAGCAGTTTTATTTTGACCTGTCTGTTTGGGCCCTCAGATAACAAGGAATGAGTAAAAATCTAACAAACAAAATCAGAATGAATTACCTCTTAAGAAATGTGTAACCATGGTACCAGATGCAGTGGCTTAGTGGTCAAGATGCCAGTTCTGATGATCAGAAGGTTGGCAGTTCGAGGCTTGAGTGCTGCATGATGGGGTGAGTTCCTGTCACTCGCCTGAGCTCCTGCCAACCTAACAGTTTGAAAGCATGCAGCTGTAAGTAGATAAATATGTACCACTTCTCAGTGGGAAGGTAACAGCATTTGGTGCAATCATGCTGGCCACATGACCACCAGAATCAAATACAGACAATGCTAGCTCATCAGCTTAGCAATAGACATGAGCACCACCCCCTACAGTCGGTTATGACTAGACATTCATTTCAAGGGGCTACCTTTACATAGTTTTTTGTGGGTTTTTCAGGTGTAAGGCTGTGGGGTAGAAGAGTTTTTTTTCTGACATTTCACCAGCGGCTGTGGCTGGCATCTTCAGAGATTCTGGCATGTTGGTTGAGGGGAAGTGATTTGCATGTTAATGTGTGTATTGTCCTGTTGTTGAATGGCTGTTGTTGAAATCCTTTAATTTCTGTCCAGCATTCAGCTGCACACATTATGTCTGCTCACCACTTTGATCACATTGCTCCTTTATTGTCATCCCTCCATTGGCTCGCCCTCCCTCTCCATATTCATTACTAACTTTGTTGATGACTTTTAAAACCCTGAAGAGGCTGGCCCCTTCTTTATTTATCAGAGCTTCTTTCTCCTTACCTTTCCACTTGTGCCCTTTGTTCTGGTAGTCAAGGATTCCTGTCCCAGATGAGGATTTTCATTGCTCCATCCTGGATCCATCCCTTTTCACTTGCTGTCCCACACTCCTGGAACTTCCTTCCCCCATGAGCCTGGTTCATTACCTCTTTAACTAGTTTCAAAATTGAGTTAAATAAATAATAAAATAAAATAAAACTTTTATGTCTACCCTGCTTTTTGTTAAAACAATCAAAGCGGCTTACAAGAGTTAAAGACAATACTGTTCAGGGAAGCGTTTCCAGACATTTCATGATTGTTACCAATGGCACTTTACAGACCACCCAAAAGGGCGGTCTGCCAGCGCCCATGTTTGCTGCGCGAGGGAACCGCAGCGGACAAACCACACAGTCCCCCAGTGCAGCAAGAAGAACCCACAAAAAGCGGGTTGTTGTTGTTGTTGTTGTTGTTAACCTTTATTTATAAAGCGCTATAAATTTACACAGTGCTGTACATACAATCTATTTAATTGGATGGTTCCCTGCCCTCAGGCTTACAATCTAAAAAGACATGACACAAAGGGAGTGGTGGTGGGGAAGAGGCCTCTCTAGTAGGATAGTACATATAAATACATAGCAATACAGGAAATGATTCAGTAAAACAGGCAACGAAAGCACATCAAATAGCAAGTGACAATTATGCAATGCCTGGGAACGCTGCCCTGAACAGGATGGTTTTCAACTCCGTTTTGAAGCTGGTTAAAGAAGTGATGGCTCTTGCTCGCGGGGGAAGAAGGTTCCAGGAGTGAGGGGCAGCGAGTGAAAAGGTGCTAATCCGAGATGGGGCAGAGGAAATCCTGGGCTGGGACAGCAGACCTTGACTACCTGAATGGAGGGCCCTGGTGGGAAGGTGAGGAGAAGTAAGGTCAGATAAGTAAGGAGGGGCCAGTCCATGGAGGGCTTTAAATGTCGACAGCAGGAGCTTATACTGAATGTGGAAAGGGAGGGGGAGCCAGTGAAGGGATGCCAACACAGGAGATGTATGGTCACAGTGGTGGGTGGAAGTGATAATGCGTGCAGCTGAATGCTGGACAGAAATTAAAGGACGGAGGTGAGAAAGAGGAAGCCCAGCCAGGAGGATGTTACAGTAATCGAGTCGTGAGACCACTAGGGCATGGACCAGGATCTTGGCAGTAGAGGCGGAGAGATATGGTCGGATTTTGGCAATATTGTATAAAAAGAATCTACAAGCCTTGGCTGTGGTCTGGATCTGAGGGATACACGACAGAGAAGAGTCAAAGATAAAACCAAGACTGCGGGCTTGCTGGACTGGTTGAATAGAAATGTTGTCCACAGAGACAGAAAAGGAGTGTTGAAGGGTGTGTTTAGGAGGAAAGACAAGAAGCTCCGTCTTGGACATGTTGAGCTTCAAACGCCGAAGGCGCATCCACTGCGAGACAGCTTTGAGACAAGACGAAACTTGCTGTTCAAGCCTTGGAGAAAGGTCAGGGGTGGAAAGATACAACTGGGTGTCATCGGCATACAGATGGTAGGAAAAACCAAAAGAGCTGATGAGTTTACCTAAGGACAGTGTGTAGAGAGAAAACAGAAGGGGACCCAGAACAGAGCCCTGGGGCACTCCAACAGATAAGGGAACAGAGGATGAAGTCTGACCACCTGCAACTACTGCAAAAGATCTGTCTGACAAATAAGATCTAAACCAGTCGAGAACAGAGTCTGAGAACCCAAGGTCAGAGAGTATGTCAACTAGGAGACAGTGATCAACGGTGTCAAAGGCTGCAGACAAATCAAGAAGGATGAGAACAGAGTAAAGGCCATTAGCCTTGGCCCGTAAAAGGTCTTGTGGCACCGTTGTGACATCACAAGGTGCCAATGGCGCCCTTGCAGCATCACAAGGGCACTGAGACATGCAGACACTAGGCGTCTGTCACGTCAAAATGGCGGCGCCCATCTGTATAGGGCACCACCATTTTGACACCCTCGTTATGTGTGAGGGGCAAGGCACGTCAGGAAGTGCCGCCCCTCACGCATAACGACGGCACCCGATAGGGTCCGTCCGGAAAGCACCAATGTTACTTTAATTTGTTGTCTGCTACATGTTGTTTGAATGTTAAGATGTATTAAGATGCATTATGTTTAATTGCTTTAGTAGAATGTACTCCACAGTTTATTTTATCTATTTTAATTGATTGTATGTACAGTGCTGTGTAAATTTACAACACATTATAAATAAAGCTTAATAATAATAATAATAATAATAATAATAATAATAATAATAATAATAATAATAAATGATTGATTGTCTGATGGGAAATTCCCCTCACCCTGATTGGTTTTCATTTGCACAGGCTGGCTCTTGCTTTGGGTGTTTTTCAGGACTGGTAGCCAAACTTTCTTTACTGTAAGGGTTTCTTCTTTCCTGCTGAAGTTGTCCAGGTGTTTATAGAGTTCAATGGCTTTCCTGTGCATTCTGACCTGATAGTTGTTGGCATGGTTCAGAATTTCAGGTGTTTTCAAACAGCATTTTATGCCTAAGATAGTTTGCAATGTGTTCTGCTACTGCTGATTTTTCTGGCTGACCCAGTCTGCAGTGTCTCTCATGTTCCTTGATTCGTGTTTGCGCACTGCGTTTGGTGGTCCCTATGTAGACTTGTCTGCGGCTGCATGGTATGCGGTAAACTCCTGCGGCTGTGAAAGGGTCTTTCTGGTCCTTGGCTGAGAGAAGCATTTGCTCGATTTTCTTCATTGGTTTGTAAACCATTTGAAGGTTGTGCTTCCTCACCACCGATGAAGAAAATCCAGCATAGGGACCACCAAATGCAGTGTGCAAACAAGAATCAAGAAACACGAGAGACACTGCAGACTGGGCCATCCAGAAAAATCAGTAGTAGCAGAACATGCCACTAACCATCCTGGGCCTGGTAGGGAGCTCTCCAGGCCAGCCATCCAAATGACCATCTGAGATAGCAACCAATATCCTGAGGTCTGGTGTTTCACCCAGGGGTGGCTGGGAGATGTCATAGATTTATCTCTGGGCCTCAACTAAACCCACAATAGGTTGTTGCCCTCTACATTGGCTCAATCCCAGACTTCAGACCTAAATAGTTTTAAATCAATGTTTCCAAAACTTTGGTTTTTCAAAACTTCAACTCCCAGAAGCCCTAGCCAGTTTGGACAACAATCAGAAATGCTGGAAACTGAAGTCCAAAATATCTGTAAAACCAACTATTTTAGATTAATAGATTACCCTTACTTAACCCCAACAATTAATTGTTGGTTGGTCAACAATTAATCACCCTTCTTTTATATGCTGTAAATTGTCCTTTCAGAAAAAAAATCCTAATGGTTTTAAGTACAGATGGGAAGAATGCATGAGCTGAAACATTTCTCTACCATGTCTAGTTTGCTTTAAATGAAGCTGGTATAAGAAAAGAGACCCAGTCTGGTGTAGTGGTTTGAGCATTGGACTATGACTCTGGAGACTAAGGTTTGAATCCTAGCTTGGCCATGAAATCCACTGGATGACCTTGGGCTAGTCACACTCTCTCAGCCTCAGAGGATGAACATAGCAAACTCCCTCTGAAGAAACTTTTCAAGAAAACTCCATAATAGGTTTATCTTAAGTTTGCTTGGAGTCAGAAACAACTTGAAGGCACATAAAAAACAACAAAAACTCTAAGAAAATACAGTCCCATTGAAATTAAATATTATTTGAAAACATTTAATTTTGGTGTGTTTTTCCCTGTCATTGTATTCTAGCTGGTGTTGCCATGCAAAAACTTTTATACATATATAAGCACTACACAATATTACTGGTGACAGTAGCCTGAATAAATAGAGTTAAAACATGTATGTTTTAAAATGAGATTCTGAGATATTCCTCCATTAATGAAAACTTTGCTGTTATATATAAAGAAAAGAAGACTAAATGGCATTATATGTTGAGTTATCAAGTCTTTATTATTGGGAGCAGACGAATGAATCATGTACATGGAACAGCCTCTCTGTGAAGTGATGGAAGTCAATAGCAGACAATATAATTTGCAATAAGCAAGAGAAAACGCAAGGTTGTTTGTTGTTGTTGTTTTGTAATTAATATTGATAACAAAACATCATTTATTAAGATCTGTATCAGCATCCCAACTGGAAACTGAATAAACTTTGTTTGCCTGATGAAGCTGTTGATTCTTAAGGTGGGTGGAGTGGGCAGGCCAGGAGATGTTACTTTGGGGTGAAACAGACAGGTAAAATAAAGCAGTATCCAGCCACTTTGAATGTGGGCTGTTTAGATGATGCACACCTCGAAAACAGCTGGAAACCAGACCGAAATCATGCTCCAGAGTGAAAAACCAGAGCAAAAAGAAACCTAGATAATCCAACCTAAGGCATAAAATGCACATCACAACTGCACATGAATGCCCTGACACAAGTGTGGGGATGTGGCAAAGCAAAGAAATGAAAGTGCGACAACTCCAACAGATGCAATTGCAATATACACAAACCACACAGTTCAACAGGGAGGCATGGGGTGAAGGAGGTGAAGGGAGCATGTATGGAGGGAAGATGCTCCGTGCCTTACAAATGTATCATTTACCCACTAATGCACTGATGCCCTGTACTGGTGGAGCATTGCATGTGTGACTGTATGGCCAATTAAAGGGGCAGCTGTGCAATGGGATGACATCTGAGCAGATGTGGGAGGCACTTAGAGGTCACAGGTGGTGTGTTTGTGTGACAGTGCACATGTCTGGTGGGGAATCAACAAAAAAATTACCCAGTGGAATGACTGGCTTAGCATAGTTGGTCTGTGCTTATATGTTCCACCTTGGGAGCAGGCCACACAGGCAGCAGGGTTTTGATATACTTTTGGACAAAGCAGGATTAAGCTGCTTTTTCTTGCACTTTTGTTCAACCCCTTAGTCACACATACAGAACTAAGTAACTAGTGTTGAACATTGGTGGTTTATCAGCACCATTTGCACAGCTGTCTTGTCATACAAACTTTCAGTTGATTTCAGTGTTTACTTTTATCACTTCTGTTTTAGAACATCCTGGATTTCATTGTAGGATTTCTGTCTCACTTGCAAAGTTTCATTTTTAGGTTTTAGGAAGATTTGTTTTTTAGAAAAATAATATGAAATTACAGTTGTTGGATTATGAAATGTCACACTAATGGGTTTGAACTTTTGTGAGCATTTTAGCAGATAGAAAGGTGAAAGAATTTATTTCATATTCAAATATATTTAGAAATCTTTAGGATTTGGAAACAATATAATGGTAATGCAACTTACTTGGAACATGATGAATTGAACAGTCTGTTAATGAGTAATGGTAAGTTGCATTACCATTGTGCTGTCTATAAATCCAATGGCTAAAAATGTAGCATATAATAAGGAGGAGCCACTGTATATGAACAAAGAAAAATCCATCTTAAGACCCAGCTACATCTGACATCACTTTGGGTGCCAATGGAAGATCCTTGCTCTCTCCCCAAAAGTGGCTTCAGTGAGGGATTTTCCTCAGGGAAAAAAAATTCAGTTCATCTTTATTATGGTCATGGACCAGCACAAAGAAAATGTTAAATTTCCCTCTCTGTCTGCCCTCTCTGTGATTATGAAAATTACCACTGCCCTGGATCCCAGGATATTTATTTATAACAACATGTAAGAATATAATTATCCAGTGAAGCTATCCATGTCTGAGCAGTGGTAGCATGAAGCTCTGAGATGTCAACATGTCATTGCATTCATTTTTCTTAAAAATAACTTTCCACCCTCTGAGCCCACTTCCAGAAGCAGCTATTTATATAATTTCAAAAACTATATTCTGTCTTTTAATGAAATGTAAATGGTTTTTAAGCCTTTAGATTTTCTGAATTGTTTTTAAAATAATCTTTGCATGTGTTTATATATATATTTTAATCTGTAGTGTTTTGATTTATTTGGCCCTTGAAATGCAATGATAAAAGAAACATTTTACATGCAACTAACAGTGAGCTAAACCAGATGATGCTCTGTGTTCATCAGACCTAAAAGGTGCCAATCACAAACCTTAGTTCTTTGCTCTATGTTTTTATATGGATAATTATAATGTACTTAGGAGTCTCACTGGGAGAGGACTAAACAACAGAAAGAGATGACAGAACACTGGGATACCCAAAGTACACCTTTCTTCAGGGAAAACTCTTGTATTATTTCAAAGCATGTTGTATGGTGTAAATAAAGTGCTAGTAACAAGAAAGACTTACCAGTTCCCATAAGAGCAATTAGGTGTGAATTATTAAGCAGTAATAGCAAACTTTAATCTATACAGATTCACAAGGTCACCTTTCATTAACTGCTTGAACAAAATAGTGGTTATCTTGGTGGGACGTTGCTGTCTCAGTTTCTCTTCTCTAAGAGTGGGCTTCCTATGAGAAGATGGTCTTTCTATGAGCACATGAGCTCATGGCCAGAAAGCAACATCTAAGATACCTCAAAAATCCTAAGGTTAATTACAATAGAGCCTCCCCTTATATGTATGATCAATTGGCCTCTTGATCATGTTGACTTGTCTTTTCAACGTGAAGAAGAGGAAGAAGAAGAAGAAGAAGAAGAAGAAGAAGAAGAAGAAGCTGATAATGCAGCCCAGCCCTCAGTTCCTAATGAAATATTATTCTCATCACATAAAAAGAATAGACTGCCTGTTTCAGCGAGTAATGACTAATTAGACACATTTTGACAAGTGTGTAATTTCAATCAGTAACACTCACTGTTAAGGCAATTTCATGGTTTGTGAAAACCATTGTGTAAAATTTTAATTCAAATATACGGGAAAATGCTTTGTGCGTAGGAATCTGTCCAATTGAAATGACATGGACTAATGTTCTCATTGGTAATCATTCAAATGAGAAACCCGCAAGGAAAGTACAAAAAGTGCTAAAAGAAAGAGGAGGAGGAAATAACCTGCTTTCTTTGATATTACTGATGTATGAAAAAATATGGAACATGGAACAGCAGCAGCTGTCAGTAGTTAGGGAAACCTATAAATCTTAGTAACATCCTAGCAAAGTGAAAGTCTCTTGGAGCATTGCCTCCAACCTTTTCTGAGTATGACTAGCAATATGTTTATTAGAATGATAATACCTTAATTTACACATACAGGTTTCAGTCCTCATATTTATACTCACCTGCTTGTATGTCATCAACTAGTGCACTCATTATGCAAAAACATCCCCTGAACACTACAAGAAAACGATCTGCATGGCCTAAATTCTAGATTAGATTTTTACAAAGAGTATTTTATCCTCCATTTGCAAGCCAACATATTCATAAAATAGACTTATTTATCCTCAGGTTGGGAAACCTCTTTTTGAACTACTATTTTGAATTACAGTGTGGCTACTGGCCACTGGCCATGTTGATCGGAGGATTCTGAGAATAGCAGCCCAAAAAGTTCGGTTTGTAGTTTGTTGTGGCACCAGAGCCCTCCTACAAAGAAAGCAAAATATCTCACAAAACTACAAATCACAGAATTACACAGCACTGGTATCAAACTGCATTATTTCTGTAGTGTGTGAGCAGCCTCAGTGTCACCTATGCACAACATGGGACTGCTTATAATTTCAGAAGCGATACAGAAGATGTATTTAAAAGCATGGACAAAGTATTATTAGGAGGGTAGCTAATATCCCAGAAGACAGGATGAGAATTCAAAATGACCTAAACAGATTAGAGACCTGGGCCAAAACTAACAAAATTAATTTCAGCAGGGAAGTATTCCTTTTGCAATGAATTTAAAAGGACATGCATATGCAAACTCCCAGGCTACAAGTGAGTATGGGCCTGTGTATACCAGCCATTAAGGCTGGCCTGGGGGCAGAGTCAGGGTGTGGCGTCCATATGACACACACCCCAACTTCGTCCCCATGGTGGTGTGACACTACGCACCGCTCCATGTAGCGTGCAACTTCACAGCGCTCCTCTGGTGCTGCATTTACATGATGCAGCACCAAAGGAGTACCTTAAAGCCATGGCGCCATGGCTATCGCACCTTTTCCAGGGCACACAAAGGAGCCACTTTTTGCAGCTCCTTTTTGTGCCCTGGAAAGGCCAGATTGGGGCATCAGCATGCAGTTGTTATTGCCCTAATCCAGTGCAGTTAGGGGCGGCTGCAGGCTGTCCCTTAGCACAGCTAAGAGATTCCCAACAGGGGAGGCTCTATTGTAAAAGGACAATACTCTCTGGATAAGGTGAAAGAAACAGATAAATAAGGCCAAAATGGCAGCCAAGAACAACAGAAAACATCACAGCATCACTTGCTATCATCTCCAGTTTGCAGCTAAAATTATTCAAACTAATGAGTGATCTTAGCCCATGCTTGACAATGACACCTCCTTCATGGGCCTTGTGTTGTGCTTGCTTACAGAATAATGAAGGAGACAAATGGCAGATCTGTCTCTATATTTATTCCTGGAGCGTAATTATAGAACCCCATAATACCAATCACAGCATCAGAGTTCTACTCACTGAATATGACATCAGTTGCAAATGTCCTGCTGCAGCCTACAAATAGGCATTCTCTATACAAAAGAATAAAGAGACACAAATGTGATATGCAAACATTAAACCAGTGGGAGTCCCAACTCCACCCCCTAGAACACCCTGTCAATGACTTTAAGGTCATTCTGAAACAGAACAGCTTAAGAAATATATTATGAACTCCAATGTGTAGTGGAAGGCTTTCAAGGCTGGCACCCATAGTTTTTTTGTGGGTATTTCAGGCTATGTGGTTGTGTTCTGGAAGAATTTATTCCTGACATTTTGCCAGCATCTGAGTCATCCAGAAAGACCAGCAGTAAACCACCCTGGGCATAAAATGCTATTTGAAAACAATGAAATTCTGGACCATGCCAACAACTATCAGGTCAGAATGCACAGGGAATCTACTGAAATCCACAGACAACTTCAACAGAAAAGAAGGAAACCTTTAAATTAAAAGTTTGGCTATCAGTCCTGAAATCATCAAAATCAAGACCCAGCCCATGCAAATGAAAACCACACAGGGTCAGTGATTTTTTCCCATCAGAAAATGGATCACTAATGAAATAGACATCCTGAGGCCTTGCTGTTCAACAAGAGACCAACACAGAGATTAACATGCAAATCATTTACTCTCTACCAAGGGTTACACAATATATATACCCCACTCACTTCCATGCCAGCATTCTCTGAAGGTGCCAGCCACAGATGCAGGAGAAAGGTCAGGAATAACTCTTCCAGAACACATCCACATAGGCCAAAAAACCCACAAAAAACTATTATGAACTCAATTTCTTATGCCTTAAGTAAGGATAAAAGCATGAAAATCAGCCTGCATTAAATCAACTTGCCAGTGTAAGAAGGATGTCTTTGTTATCATCTAACTATTATTTTTAAAATGGCTAATCTTAAGATAATTATCTCTGTCTGTGTCCTGCATTTCAATTCCTTCTGACATCACTATTTACAAGCCTATCAACAATGTATATATTGAGGGTTATGTTAATAAAATGGACTGGATCTGTTAAAACTTATGTCATCATAAAATTGTTAGTTTTTAAGATGCTACAAGCCTCTTTGTTCTTTTGTTGTTGGTGTTGTTGTTGTTGATCTTTTATGCTATCAAAGACTTAAATAACTACCCCTCTGGGAATGTAGGGACAGACCTAAAACTTTTTGCTGTGGTTGAACCAGTGTGGTGTAGTGTCACATTGGACTATGACTTTAGAGACCAGGATTCAAATTCCCATTCAGCCATCAAAACCCACTGAGTGACCTTGACAAGTCACAAACTCTCAGCCTTAAATGAAAATCCATGAGAAGTTCAGCTTAAGGTAATCGTAAGTCAGAAATGACTTGAAGATACACAGGAACAACAACAACAACACAGTACAGCAGAAACTGTGTGCATAGAAAACTTGGTATGTGGCTGAAATGAAAAAAGTGACTAGGAAAAGGCATAATACAAATAAACTGTTATTATTATTATTATTTAGGTATATTGTTAATAAAGGTGGAGAAGGTATTCATCTGGAAATTTGTGATGGATTTTTCCTTCTCTTAAAGAAAGAAAGAAAGAAAAATCACACAAAATTAATTTGTGGATAGAAAGAATGAATGAAACTGAAACTGGCAGATTTACCTGTTCCTGTTATTATACTGGTGAGAAGTTTTAAGGGTAGTGTTTACTAGGATTTGTCCTCCTCTTGAATCAGACATCAGTGGAGATTTATAACACTTCTGTGAGGCATTCTTTTTAACGAATAAAAAGAAAACTAGTGAAATCAAACAGCACTGAGTGCTCAGGTGGCAGTCATTGCTCCATGCAAAGGGTCATCTCATTGTCCTGCTTCAGAGAGAGAAGATTTGGAAACTTTGATTCATAGGAAATGACTGCTCCCTGCATGATTCAGGGATGTTGGGAGGCTAGGGGATGATTCCCTGACATTTAGGAAGAGCATCAGGCTTTCACAGGCTTCCTAAACATTTTAGCAGTGTAATGTTTTCTGCTTCTCTCCATCCCTCACCCACTGTCTTTCTGTACCAAAGCACTTCTATTGTTCCTTCATACATACATCTAAAGACACATCATAAACTGGACTGAGGCATACTAATTTGGAATATAAATCCCACTCTCTACACACAGAATATCTCGGGGGGGGGCATCAAATTGGCTGGCCGTATCAGCCAAACATCCCATCCTGTTGCCTACCAAAAATATGCACACCACTATTTATAACATTACTATGTGAACATGCAAAGATATGTGAGGGAGAAACTGGAAGACTGGTGACATTAAGTGGTCTGTTTGAGGTATTCTTTTAAGATTATTTAAATTTCTCAGGGTCTCCGCCAACTTAGAAAACTATTCAGTTTCCTCACCCTCTTTTACTCAGCTCTCTAGAAAAGGGCACATTTTGCAGAATTTTTTCTTAAGATTTTCTGAACATTGGCTAGCACAGCCTTTCTCAATCTTTTTACCTGGAGTAATCCTTGAAATAATTTTCATGTCTCAGGGAACCCCTGCATAGAAATTATTATATTTACATCTTAAAAAAATATGTTTTCCTTTTCTTCAATCAATTTCTCACAGAACCCCTCGAAATCTCTGTTGAACCCCTAGATTTCAAAGGAACTCTAGTTGAGACACTTTACTCTGGCATTTTAGTGACAGACACCAGAAAAGTTCACCTTGATTTGTTTTGGGATCCATTTGTTTGTCTTTTTGGCCATCTAAAGTATCCTCGGCACTTTTTTCCAGGACCACATCTCAAATGAATTTCTCATCTAAAACCTTGTGTATCTTCCCTTAAACCAGTGATTCCCAAAGTGCTTGGTATTCCCCCCCCCCGTGATGGAGGAAAGCTCCAGGGGGGGTGAAGAGGAAAGGGGGCAGTCAGGGGGCCAGTGAGGGAAATAGGGGACAGCAAGGGGCCTTTCAGTCAAAGAATTAGCATGCAAAAAAGAGAAGGGGAACCAGCAGACTTTAGGACCATGGTGGGAATGAGGGTTGTATGAAAACTCTTTTCAGTTTCCCTTAAAACCTCTGCAGAGCCATGCTGATTGCTTCATGTGGTGTTGTCCCCTGCTGTTCACTTCCCCACACAAGTTCACTCCCTTAGCTGCATCTTTCACTAAGAGTAGTGTTTGGGAAATTCTCATGTGGCTTGGGTGCAGGCTGTCTGTTCTGTGGCTTGGAGAAGTACCATTATGAGACAGACTGACTCCTGAAGAAGAATCCCTGGATTCCTCCTGCACCTCATTTCCAAAGCTGGAGACTGTTGTAGCCCATTCTAACAACAGCCTTCTGCTTTGGGAGTTAAAAGGAGGAAGAATCCCTGGATTCTTCCTGTATTCCACTTCTGAAGCTGGAGGATCTTGTCTTGGTGGCAGACAGCAGCCTTCCTCACACATACTGGCTGCTTTCTTTCCCTCTCTCACAGATGGGTCAGGCCATATGAAGAGGAAGAGGAGCCCAGAAAATCCTGCCATGTCTCCTCCGCTTCTCCCAGAGTGTGTTTGAAGCTTAGTGGCTGGAGAAAGGAGAGGCCTTGTTTGTCCCATTTTCTGGCCACACCTTCTCTTCCACTGAGCCTTTTACTGAATTTGAGCAACCAAGGCATTAGTTGCTCTGCTTGCATTCCCACAGCATGCCAGTAGTGAATAGTGCTAACCAGGCACATCAATCTGACACCTTATTCTCTGTCTGTCTGTCTGTCTGTCTTTTCAGTCTCCCTATCTGCCTTTTCACTTTCTGTCCCACAGTCCTTCTGTTTTCCCATCAAGCAGTTTGTTGGAGGAAGAATAGCTCACCCTTACTAGATGGATGAAGTGTTAACTTCCGGGAGACTTTTGAAATTAAACCAAGGGTCACATGGGTTTAGGGCTCAGACTGCAGATTGCCCACCTAGCCATATGCAGTGTAGCAACTCCTTTCTACCTCTAACTTGAAATGATCAACATGTTGTGTGTAAAAGATGTTTCACTGCTGAGTGGGAGGGGTGAGGGATAGAAGATAGATGGGGGAAGTTCAGTATGATCACAAATGCATTTGTATTACTTAAAACTCTTTCAGATTTTCAATTTAATTCTGCTGAGGTCAGATTTTTGCCTTGCAGTTTGTTCTTCCTGCTATCAAAGAAGGCAATGTCATGCCTTTCTCAACTAAGTAGCTGAATTAGCTAAGAAGTGACAATTCTTTGATCTTTAGGAATTTATGCAAATAGCTCAGCATTTAAGTCTTCTGAAGATTTTGTTTCCCCTTTCATTTCCTTCTTTTTTTTTAAAGAGGGGCAAAATGGGTTTTATCCATATACTTGTGTGTTCAGCTAATTATGTAAAAGGCTAATATGATTTGTTATTTATGCTGTTTATACAGTAAAGCAATTGGGAAATCCTTTAAGCATTACATTTAATTTGAGCAGCTGTTTCAAGTATTTCAGATTGTCTGAGTTGCTCAAAACCACTAAAGAGATTACTATTTGTATCTTTAGAGGTTTGTTTCAACTACAAGTTGTTTTGAGGACAATTAGTGTGGGATGCAGAAAAAAAGGAATGTTTGTTTGTTACAAAACCACAAGAAGAGACTTGCTACATGTGTCAGATAAACAAACTAGCTTATTTCCTACACAAGAAACCAGATAAATATAGGTAGTAAGCATTTACCTGTCAGGAATTATTGTTGTTAGAAATGAAAGGCATACAGTACATATACTAGAACTGATCATATAACAAGTCAGACAATTGTGCCCATATTTTCCTCTAACTGGCACAAACTATCCTGGAACTCAGGGAAGAGTCTCTCATTTCACTTGAATTTTTAAAGTACAGTTTCCAAGGGCTATCCTGAGACCTTCTGCATGCAAAACCATAATTTATACCTTCTCTTACTGAGATGGAGTGCATTGTCATGGCAATCACATCCAGTTGCATATGTGTATGTTCGTGCATTAGAGTGTGAGAGACAGAAAATATGAGGAAAAAGAGTTCCTAGTTAAAAAGAAAAGGTGAGTTGTAGTTTTAAAAAAATATACCACTAAGCCCAGCTATTTTTTTGCTGAGTCTTCTAAACAAATAGAATTATCCATTAAACCCTTAAAGTATTTTGTAAGCATGTTGGAAAATCTCAAATGATTTATGCATCATGAAACACCATTCTTCTTTTGTCATATGAATTCATTTGTAAAGTATTCTGTAAGAATATTTGCTCAAATAAGGGAAATTTCAATTAGCTCAATTTACACAATGAATGGGCTTCTTACAAGTACCCTCTTTGGATCGAATCCCAGAATGTTTATGGAGCGACCAGATATTCCACAGAAACAGGGCAGAAGCAGACTTGTAAAATTAAAAGCTAGTTTATTAATGGGAGAGGACACACACACACCAACACACACACACATTCACACTCTCACTCAAGACTAATAGAAGAAAAGGGAGGAAAAGTGAACGGAGTACACTGGACTGACTAATGGTGATACTTGCCTCAATGGTCTCCTCAGAATCAACGTAGATGCAGCAACACAGGAGATAAGAAAAGGGAAGGGTTATGGGGTGTGGAACTACATTAGGATACAGACTGACAAGATGCCGGCCTGGATTCCAATGCAGAATGAAGAACAAAGAAATGACAGGACTTTATATAGGTTTTATTGCCCTTTCTCTAGCGGAGTATGTTTTCCTACTTCAAAGTAAAACTGAATTTACACATTACTTGATCTATAGTAATTTGCTTCTTTGAAGGGAAAAGGTAATTAATGCTAAAATAGCTGTGTTCTGCATAGCATCTTGGGGTCATAAATCTGCCCAAAGGTGTGAGCAGATCCTTCCTGCTGACAACTCCTATCTGTGGCTTTGTTGCATACATGAGGTGCCCACTTTGCACTCATGGAGAATGGTTTCCCATCATGTCTTTCTGAATAGGTTCATGAGAAAGAATGCCTTCACAATATGCATGTTAAGGCCCTCTTGGCGGCTTCTATGTGCAAGTAATGCTAGGGTGGAGAGCCAATTACCTCTGCTAATGCACTTTATATTTGGTTTTTTTTAGAGGTGTTTTTATAAAACTCCAACCTCGGTAACAATGCCTTGCTATGAAGACATATTTGCAATGAGCATCTTATACTATGCTTTAGTGTTTAAATATTTGCATTTTTCATTGTCACGCGAAGAATGAATAACTTAAATTGTCTTCCTTCTGGGAGAGGTTATGAGAGTTTTTGCACATTTTCCCTTGATTTTCTGCATTGTAGTTTTTTTCCTGAAAAAAATTATTTGCATGGAAAACCTGTTCTGTGCAGTTTCAGATCTTGAATCAGGGAGATGGACTGTAAATTTGCACCAAGTAGAACTATGCAATTTTTCTTGTCCCATCTCCCCAAGCCCACATTTTACATGCTGTAGTCTCCCCCAAAATGGCTGTCTACTGGCTGGTGGAGGAGGGCAGGCAGGAGGGAAGGGGAACAATGTGTAAGAAAGAAAGATAATGCCAGAAAAGTCAGACATAAGGATGGAAAGATTATTCAAAAATGTTTGAAAAGTGTTTGAAAGAGGGGTTTTTTAATTGTTGAATAAGAATGGCCTAGTACAAACGGACCTTTAGGGGCACCCTCATCACATGCTAAGGTTGGCTGGGTGCCTGGGAGCAGAGCGCCCACACACCCCATAACCCTAGCACATGATGAGGGCGTAACAATGGTGGCACCCTATATACATGGGTGCCACCATTGTTACGTAAGCATCGCATGGCATCCACACACTGCCACCACGGCTCTAGAAGAACCTGCTTTTTGTGGGTTCTTTTTCCACCGGCAGGAAACCACACGGTTTGGCAGCTGTGGCTTCTCTCCGGTGGAAAAACAGGCGCCAGGAGGCCACCGTTTTTTGGCAGTCTGTACCGCGCCAATGACAAAATAAATCATGGACTGATGGGATTCTTTACAGTTTGGGACTTATTTTGTGGAAAAGTCACACATGGTTGTTTTGTACAGAAACAGCCCTTTCAGCAAAGGAAGCAGCCTATTCTGCGTGAAAAATGTGATTGCAGAAAACTTAATTCCTGTGCAGAAATGTCTGTTTTCTGTACAGAAGAAGCTTTTTTATATGCAAATCAAATCTGTCTGGATTTTACCCAGAATAAATATCCAATTAAAGCATTTTGGGGGGAGGAATTGATATTTCTGCATTGAAATATTATTCTCCATGCAGAAAATAGTCTTTCCTTTGTAATAAATACTGATTTCTGTGCAAACCAACCAAATGTGAATTTTTGCACAGAATAAGTCCCAAATTGCAAATAAAACCAAATATTTTTCAAAGATTTTCTCTCAGTGCAAAGAAAATTGCTGAAATTACTCATTCCTATCTTCAAGAAGAAAGTTAGTGAAAAATTACATCTCTAGTTTCACATCCTGGAGGATGACATTACTATACATCTAGCTTTAGAAACACAGCTGCATTTCAAACTCTCCACTGATCAGTAAATGTCCATGTTGGGTTTGGCTGAAGTACACTGGGAAGAGTTAGGGGCTCTGCAGACCGGCCACTAAGGCAAGCCTGGGAATGGAGTTGGGGCATGGCATCCATACAATGCATGCCCCGACTCCACCCCATGGTGGCACCACATGGTGTGCGGTATCACGGCGCTCCTTTGGCACTGCGTTTACTTGATGCAACACCAAAGGAGCACTGTAAAGCCATGGTGCAGTGGCTATGGCACCCTTTCCCAGGCACAAAAAGGAGCCACTTTTTGTGGCTCCTTTTTGTGCTGCAGAAAGGCCAGATTGGGGCCACGGTGTGCGGTTGCCGCAGCCCTGATCTAGCAAAGATGGAGGCAGCTGCAGGCCAACCCTTAGGGGTGATCGCCACAGTCCCTTAGTTTATTGCATAGGATTGCTACAGAATTCTAACCTCCAGTATGTTTTTTTAAAGAAGTCAATAACAAGTTGCCACCAATCTTTTCCATGCAAAAATGCAGGTGGGCTAAAGAAAAGGCAAACTTCTAGAAAAAGCAAACTGTTTTCGTGTTTGTAAGTTGTAACAAGGAAATCAAGAAATCTTGTGTGCTGCTTCAATAGTTTCACATTAACCATTATATTTTGATCCTATATCCTTCAAGATGAAAATAAGATGGTCTTTTGTGCCAGTTGGGATTTTCCTCTAAAACTCTAGCATTAAGGGATGAGTGACTTTCATTCTGATGAAAGTTTGAAAGAAAAAAGGTAAACCTCATCTCACCACATGTGACATTTAAGATGGAAATTATAAATGCACACATCTATCTGCAGAAAACAAAGATGTAACTACATGTAGTACATCATGTAGTTTGTCCCATATTACTAGAGGCAGGTGCAAGTCACTTGTGACAGCAGAACAAATCCTTGCCATTCTGTAGTAAAACCTATGTCACATAAGAAATCTTCAAAAACTTTGTGTATTGTACATGCAATGACTACCTGACTGTGTACTCTTGCAACAGACCTGGCTTATATTACTTCAGTTCAGGATACACTGTGATAGGATGAGAACGTCTGTAATCCTAAACAGACCTTTCTGTGGAAGAACCTTATAGATTAACATTGGTGAGGTGGGGTGTCAATCTGATGTTGTTTATATTAAAATAATAAATAAAATAAAATTTTTATTTGTATCCCGCCCTTCCAGACGATCAGGGCGGCTTACAAGATGCAACAAGTGCAAACAAAGTACAAAGGTTAAAAACAAATACAACAATCTTAAAAACCAACAATAAAAAGCCCCTTGCCCAACCTCATGGCCACGGTAGAGGAGGGAGGCCCACAGGATATTTAATCGGGGAATGCCTGTTTGAATAGGAAGGTTTTGAGGTCCTTCCTAAATTGGGCCAGGGTGGTAGATGAGCGGAGCTCCGTGGGCAGCGTGTTCCAAAGGGCTGGGGCAGCTGTGGAAAAGGTCCTTCTCGAGGTGGAAGCCAGCCTAGCCCCAGGCACCTTCAGCAATTGCTGCCCAGATGTTCTGAGGGTGCGAGGCGGAATGTACGGAGAGAGGCGGTCTTTCAGGTATCCTGGGCCCAAGCCATTTAGGGGTTTATAGGTGATAACCAACGCCTTATATTGTGCTCGGAAGCGAATAGGCAGCCAATGGAGATCTTTTAGTACAGGTGTTAT
Source organism: Sceloporus undulatus (assembly GCF_019175285.1). Lineage (NCBI taxonomy): Eukaryota > Metazoa > Chordata > Lepidosauria > Squamata > Phrynosomatidae > Sceloporus > Sceloporus undulatus. The sequence goes on from NC_056524.1 coordinate 206,516,800, forward strand.
ATGGCTGGTCCTGGAAGCACCAGTGACCAGCCGGGCTGCCATGTTCTGTACCATTTGGAGCTTCCGAGTTTGGTATAAGGGTTGCCCCATGTAGAGTACATTGCAGAAATCCAATCTCGAAGTTACCAGAGCATGTACTACAGTTTCTAGGTCCCTCTGGGCCAGGTATGGGCGCAGCTGGCGAATCAGCCGAAGCTGATAACAGGTGCTCTTGACCGTCGCGTTCACCTGAGCAGTCAGGTGAAGCGACGAGTCAAGAAGCACTCCCAGACTGCGCACGGAGTCCTTTACGGGGAGCGTGACTCCGTTCAGGACAGGTGGAACCACCGCCATTCCTGGACCAGGGGAACCTATCACTAGCACCTCCGTTTTCTCTGGATTTAGTTTGAGTTGGTTTTCCCTCATCCAGCCCATTACTGACTCCAGACAGGCCACGAGAGGAGAGACGCCATCCCCAGTCACTGCATCAGTTGGAGACATAGAGAAAATGATTTGGGTGTCATCAGCGTACTGATAACCCCGCGCCCCATGTCTCCGGATGATCTCTCCCAGCGGTTTCATGTAAATGTTAAATAGCATGGGAGACAGAATGGCTCCTTGAGGGACCCCAGTTTTAAGGGCCCTCTCATCGGAGCACACGTCTCCCAGCTGCACCATCTGGGACCTCCCAGAGAGGTAGGACCGGAACCACTGGAGCGCAGTGCCCCCGATTCCCACCTCAGCCAGGCGCCCCAGAAGGATACCATGGTCTATGGTATCGAAAGCCGCTGAGATGTCCAAGAGCACCAACAGGGACACGTTTCCCCTGTCAATGCTCAGACGGAGATCATCGACCAAGGCGACCATGGCCGTCTCAACCCCGTGACCCGCCCGGAAGCCAGTTTGAAATGGGTCCAGATAATCCGTTTCATCCAAGACCGCCTGAAGCTGGATCGCAACCGCCCTCTCGATCACCTTTCCCAGGAATGGTAGCAGCGAAACAGGCCGATAATTATTATGAACCAGGGGGTCGAGGGAGGGCTTTTTTAGGATCGGTTTTACTATGGCCAATTTGAGATCCGATGGAAATTGCCCATCCCTCAAAGATGTATTAATTATCCGGCGTAACAAAAGTGTTACCGCCGGTCCCCCCTGGGCCGCTAACCACGAGGGACAGGGATCAAGAGAGCAGGTTGTTTTCCGAACACTTCCGAGGATCTTGTCCACATCCTCGGTACTCACCAACTCAAACTGATCCAGTGTAACGTAGTCCACGGAGGCTCTGGACACTTCTACCCTAGGTTCTGCCGTAATGTCGGCGTTCAGACCTTCGCTCAAACGAGAAGTTTTATCCACGAAAAAGTCGTTAAACAAGTCACAGCAGGCCTTAGAAGGTTCAAGGATCTGGTTCAGGACGGGAGGGAGCTGAGTTAGCTCCCTGACCACCCTGAACAACTCTGCCGGACGCGACTCCGCGGACGCAATACGAGCACCATAGAACGAGTTCTTTGTTGCTCGTATTGCCTCTCCGTAGTCCTTTAACAGTCGGTCTAGGAGAGTCTTGTCGTTTGAGCAAAGGTGTTTCCGCCAACGGTACTCTAGCCGTCGCAAAACCTGCTTCCTCGCCCGGAGATCTTCCGTATACCAGGGCTTGCGTTTGGAAGCAGGCCTGAGAGGGCACTTGGGAGCGATTCTGTGTATAGCCCCAGAAAGACCGGTATTCCAAATACCGGTGAGGGCATCAACAGAGTCGCCGTCATTTCCAACTGTGAGCCCCTCTAAGGCTTCTTGGAACCTCTCAGGTTCCATCAGCCTTCGAGGGTGGACTATCCTAACAGGTCCACCACCCCCGGGGGGGATCTGGGTAGAGACCTTGATTTTCACCTCTACCAGGAAATGATCCGTCCATGACAAGGGGGAAATATTAGCTATTTCCACCCACGGATTTTTATTACTGCTACTTAAATGTGTAAATGATATTCTCTGTACTTTTTTGAGGTTTTGTCAGACCAATGGCTTTTCCACTGATCCATCAGGACTGCTGAATATGAAAGGAGTGGAACAACATGATAAGATTTGTTAAAATATTCAGTTAAAAAAACAGTGCACTGATTTCTTTTTCTCTTAGATGCCGAGAAGGTATTTAGTTCCAGTTTCTGATCACTGCTTCCATCTGTGGAAGAGGTGCTTCAAATCCTCACATTGGATTATTTTCCTAACTCTGCGAAAGGCTAAAAAGGACATGAACATAAAGAAAAGTTTTGCAGATGAAGTATAGGCTTTGCCCTGATTTCCAGGTTGCTAGAAATTTCTAATTGGTAGGAAGGATCCAGGTTGTTTCTTCTCTGTTGGTTCTTCTCTCACACTGAAGTCAATGGGACTCAATAATGCATATATCTGTCCTGACAGTGCACCAATAATTTGTGTAGTGGTACCAGAATATTTCCCCCCTGAAACAGTTATAGCACTAGGTAAAAGGTAAAGGTTTACCCTTTGACAAGGTTGTCAAGTCGTGCCTGACTGTAGAAGGTGGTGCTCATCTCTGTTACTAAGCTCAAGAGCAAGCATTGTCGAAGACAACTCTGTGACCATGTGGCCAGCATGACTTCACAGAATGCAGTTACCTTTTGCACTTGTACATGCTTTCGAACTGCTAGGTTCATAGAAACTGGCACTAGTGATGGGAGCTGAGTCCATCCCATGGCTCCTGGGCCTTGAACTGCCGACCTGCTGATATTGCAGTTGTTAGTCAGTGTCTTAACTGCTGAGCCACCACATCATAGCACTAGCTATTGAAAAAAGAGTTAAATTAACATTCATAGGTGAGAGAAACCATTCCTGCATGGCAGGATCAATAAAGTTGAGATACAACAGGACTAATATGAAATAAGTCAGCTGGCATCAGTTTTTCCTTGGAAGACAGTTTACTGTAGATTTTAGGAATATTGCAAGTGGCAAACATTAATTTAGTGGTCAAGGCTTAACACATATTTTCCAATTCTTCTGAAACTGTTGTTACTTGAATTTTCTAGGAATACAAATCAAACTGCCATAGCTAGAATATTAGTTCAACTACCACACCAACCTTGGGCTGCCAAAACAAGAAATGAAAAATCCATTATTAAGAAACTCTTATATCACAAAATAATTACTAGAATTTGCAAATGTTGTACAGACTTGAAATAATAGTAGCAGTAATAAAAATAATACAGCTTTCATTGGAATAGATTATTTTATTTTTATTTTTTAAAAGTCTTCCGTTTTCTTCTCAATGTACTTTATATCTTCCTATAGAACAAATTATACGTAGTCTTTTATTATCACTCTTGCTTGTTGATATATTATTTTATTTGAATGTCCCTCGTGTATATGTGTCTTCAAGATGAATGTTGATATGCATCAACCCCATGAATTTTATAGGAATTTCTCAATTTTCTTAGGAAAATACTCCAGAGTGAGGATTTGAAGCAAGGAAGACTCGGGGTGGCTTTGTCATATCCTTTCTCTGAAATATAGCCTATAGTACCTGGTATTCATTGGCCATCTACCATTCAAGCACTAACAAGGGCAGACCCTGCTTAAATTCCAAAATCAGACAGAATTTTAGGTTGTATTAAAAGATCATATTTTCTAAATATCAAAATTGCTCAGTTGTTTTGGACCTGTGATGAATATTTTGGAAAAACTGTTTCACATACCCCTCAACTTTTGGTTTTATTAGGCTTGATTTGTTTTTCTTTTTCCTATGTACCTTTTTTGCAGATTACCCACATCAGGTTTTGATGCACATTTATATTATATACAATTGACAAATGATTTTGTAGTCTACTACTGATCCCTTTAAATACCTAATTATGCATGTCGATCGCTCTTTTATCGAGCTGTGTCTGAAAATCTTAATTGTGATTTAATTATAATTGCATGATTTTCACAGGATAAACCCCATTTAAACTTCCAATTTTCCTCCGTGTGATAAAACTAGTAGGAGATCTGACACATTTGTATACCTCTTATTTTACCCAGCTAGTTCCAAGTGAACATATTTGCTGCTGATATCTGCCCCAAAGTTCATTTTTACTTACAGTGACTCTGTGAAAGAGAGATCAATGAACCCAACTCATAAACTACTCTGCATATTCAAGTCTTACATACTCTGTTTGGTGGGTTCATTGATTTATTCAATCTGTTTGTAATGTCCGTAATGTGCTCTATTCTCTTCCTACAGCTTTTATACTTTTCTGAGTACTGTCATCTTTCCAGTGATTCAAATTGTTTAATGATATATTTAAAGCTTGAAAACTTCCATTTAGTCATTTGGGCTTCTGGTGAGTATTCAGACTTGATTTGCTCCAGGACTCATTTTTTGAACATATACAGTGGGCCCTTCCCTTTCATGGGGGATCTGTTCTGGACCCACCCCCACCCCAGCATAAGGCAAAAAGGTGTATGCTCGAGCCCCATTGGATATAATGGGGCTCATGCTCATGCCACGGGTGCATGCACCATTCTCCCTTCTAGCAAGAGGCTTCAGCATAAGCTGAAAGCTGCCAATAGTGAGCCCACATATGCCACGGGCTCACTGTATGTGGAAGTGTTTGTGGAATACAAGGCTGTTCTTTTTTTCTGATAATACAAAAATAATGTAGGAAAAATTGTTGATCTAGACAAAGGTAAATGGCCTGTCTTGGATGGGGTTGCAGTCCTCCTGATGGGCCAAGTGTGCACTTAGAGTATTATTCTAGATCTATGAAGTTGTAGGGATGCCAAAACTGCCTTGTATCAGCGTTGACTGATTCACCTGCAGTGTCCTTCTCAGGAGAAAGTGGCCCTTACTACAGTCATTGATGCCCTAATCCAACCTATTGTAACATGTTCTACATGCTTCTAAAGATGGTTCAGAAGCATCAACTGGTGCATTTTACTGCCGTGTGGTTGCTTCCAGGGCTTAGGTCGGAGGTGGCCTAAATGAAGCCCACAGATATTGTCTGATTGCAAATATCAGCATTTTTCAACATTATCTGTGCTTATTTTAAGCTGATGGAAGTAACAGTTCAAAACTATCTGACCACTTGTCAAATAGGTGATCAGAGTACCTCTTACCAATAATTTACCAGCTACATTTGCAGCCAAGGCACTTCCAGTCCCAATTTAAAGTGCCTATTATGCCTATTACATTTAGGCCCAAAGCAACTTGAGACCAAGTAAGATGAAGGAACGTCTACATCCATAGGATTCTGCAAAAGTCCAAGGTTTGGTGATGAAGACCTTGCCTGTGGATCAGGCAGCAGAATTCATCAGATCAGTGAGTCTTTTCTGTGATGAGCCACCTTTCATGGGAAATGGAATCTCCCCTGAGAAGTCCTGTTCCTGTGAGAAATTCACCTTGCTTTCTTAGAAGCTGATTTTGAATGGACTCTAAAGACCTCACTGTTTGCCATGGCTTTTAACTGGCTTATTTAGGACTAGCCCATGTTCTTAAGCAACTGTTTTCAAATCTTCCTCTATTTTTACTTCTGGCTTTTTGCGTCAACTAGTTTTGTTTTTTTGCTTTGAAATTGCACTTTGATCTTACACTGTTTTAGGATTTTTTTATTATGTGAAGTGCCTTGAGAAAACAGCATAGTCTCCAAATGTGGTATATAATGTATATAAATATGGTATTAAAAGTATAAAAAATGTACAAGTATATAAAATACAGAAATTGATCTGAATTCTATTCATTAGTCTCAAATACAGTAGACCCATTAAATCAATCACTACATGCAGTGAGTCAACACATTGGTAAACTCTGTTGATTAATCTGTTCTCCTCTAGCCAGATATAATGGTAGGATTCATACCATTTGTAGTAATATATTTAACAGTGAATAAAGTGGTTTGAACACTGGACTGCAAAACTGGAGACCAAGGTATAAATTCCTGCTCAGCCATGGAAGTCCACTGGATGACATTGGACAAGTCACACTTTCTCAGCTTCAAAGGGAGGCAAAGGCAAGAAATCCACACTATAAGTCAGAAATGACTTGACACAACAACAACCAAAATACCTTTCCTACAAGTCTAAAATGATGACAGTTCTATGTTATGATGCAGGGACGTAGCCGGGGGGGGGGGGTTCTTGGGGTCCAGACCTCCCCTTCCATTAGAAAAATGAATGGTGTGTGCTGCTGCGCCACCGCACCCAAGCCCCATTATAATGGTGGCACTTAGTCTGGACCCCCCCCCTTCCTAAAATCCTGGCTACATCCCTGTATGATGGTAAATCAGCAACTCCTTAATGAAAGAAAAACACTACAATAAAAGGGAGAGAATTCACGAAAACAACAATACTCTGTGTAGGTTAGGAAGGAACACTTCAGTTTTGTATTGTTTCATTTTACATGACTATTGCTGTTTCAGATCATTATAACAAGCCAACAGTATATCCCTATCCTTTGGTATCTTTCAGTAAGAAAAAAGAAAAAGAAAAACATTGACAAATATATCGTATATATAAAATGCTACATTTTCATACCCCTTTTGTAACTGCAGAACTAGAAAGTTTGAATGCATTTTAATACAAAGTTTGAGAGTTTATTAGATTAATATTAGTGAAGGGTCCTCCGTAACTCATATCATGCAATCCATTTCAACCTCATTACCTGGAGTATTTGACTGAAAGAAAGGAATCTTTAAGTGCCTGTTCATTAACTTACTGCCAAAGTCTTCTGATTATTTCAAGGAGATGCTGCAGAACAAGAAGATGATGAATTGAAGAGTAACCAGATGATTGATTCATTTCCTTTGGTAAAAAACATAATAATGAAACATAAACGTGTCAGATAGGATTCTGCAGGATTGATATTTAATGTAACTCCTTTTGAAGGTGAAATTAAATTTCCTTAAAAGGCTATATTAACAAGGAGATGGGATGAAATCTTCCACTGAGACACCATTACTCTTATAAATCTCACACACAAAAAATGAGAGTATTTTGGAAAACTTTTCTGAAGCACGTCACTAAATTGATTTATGCAGTTTTAAGCAGTAATTATGAAATGTGCTTATCTAGACACCCTCTGTTTCTATTGATCCTTGATGAAAAGCTCATAATTCATGGCATTCTGATGTTTGGGAATGTTGGAATTATTTATGGCTTGTAGTCCCAGGGCCTTTGCGAAGACAGAATGGAAGCTGGAAGCTGATTTGCAATGCATTGAGATGGGCTGTTTTCAAGGACTGAGCACAGATAGTTACAGAATCATGCCCTGAGCAACAGAACCGAATTACCTGATGCAAAGGAAGGAAATAGCCCTGTGCATCAGAGGACAAACAGAACCTTGTATTAGTTTTATATCAAGAATAAATTAGGTGGTTTCTTGCTTGCACTGGATGGCAGGGCAGTGCTGATACAAGGGGTCTCTCCAGAGTCAAAAAGTATATGGTGCTAGAAAGTATCTTGGGCTGTACCCTTTTACCAGAAAGAATCCTAAAAACCTAGGTTATGATGAATTAAATATGTACTCATTCAAGTGACGTGGTCAAGGAGGAATTACTAGTTAGGTATCAGCTCTCTTTTGGGAGAAAGAGGAGATAGAAGTGCGCGCGCGCGCGCACACACACACACACACACTGAAAACTAAAAAACCCTGCCTGTGTCTGTACTGAGTGGCTTCAGCTCTTCATGCTTCCATGTCACAGAGAATGGTATAAACATTTAAGCATGTTCAACTATGCAAGAAAGCCCAGGATTAAAATCCATACACAGGTATCAACAAAAAGTGGTAAACGGGGAATAAGACCCTACAGTAATTCTCACTCTCTTCTTTTACAAAATAAATAACAAAAACCCACCTTCCTGGCTCTCTCCTCAGACAACTTGACATTTTTATTGCTATTTTTCACCAGTTCACACTTCTTTCTGACATATAATGGCCTTTTGCCCCTAGCTCCTCCTCTGATTTTTCTGAATATGTGTCAGACAAGAGGAAATGTGAAATTGGGCAAAAACTGAAAAGGATGCTGTCTAACTTTTCTTTTTCTAGCAGCAGCAGCAGCAGCACCACTGACTGACTGACTGACTGAAGCATTGCATAATTCTTGGGATTTGGGTGATTTCAAAGGAGGGGGTTGCACAGAAAAGAAGGGGGAGGAAATATACATGGGAGCAACAGGTGCTATTTTATCCTCCAATGCTAGATGACCACCCTAACTAGTTCTTTTCCGGGATGACAAAAAATAGTTTCTCTCTCTCAACACACACACACACACACACACACACACACGTATATCAGTAAGTACTTGGTCAGTCTGATGATGAAGGCAATAAGACACACTCTAATCCAGCAGCAATAGCAAGGTCACCATCACATCATTTGGCTAGGCATCCCGTAGACTGTCCTAACCTATTGTCCTTTCCCCATTCCCACTTAAACCAGGGTGACACCTGCGCCATCTGCCATTTGACTACTACCACAGGTTATATTTCCAGTGTTGCTTTGACTACCACCACTTTTGCTAGCTCTGTCTTACAGATATGCATCCTCTCTCTCTCCCATCCTGTCCTCTTGATCTTGCAGTGCTTTTGCAACATGCTCTCCCCTTTTGTCTGATGAGGAAGGGAAGAGGTGGTTCTTCTTTCAGCTTTTCATTAAGCCACTACCTGAGTCTGATTTAAAAAAAAAACCCTATTAATTTTGCCCCACATCTGTGTTCTTACAAGGGCTAAAGTATTGCTTTTAGAAAAATAAAAGCTTTGAATTCAGGCCAGATAATATTCCAAATAAGTACCAGGAGCCCTGTCACACTACAGAATTATACCAGTATGATTCCACTTTGATGGCCATGGTTCTTTAATGATTCCACTTTAATTAACAAGAGAGGACAAGCTTATTAAATTTGCAGATGACACCAAATTAGGAAGTGTAGCTAATACCCCAGAGGACAGGATCAAAATTCAAAATGACCTTAATAGATTAGAAAGCTGGACCAAAACTAACAAAATGAATTTCAACAGGGAGAAATGTAAGGGTGAAAAATGAAATTCAGAGATAGGATAGGTGACACCTGTGTAGCCAAGGGTCTGTTAGGGGAATTTTATTATGTTGTTATTAGTCCAAATATTGCAAGAGGGGGCTGGCTACAAGAGCCCACCAAGATCATCTCCCGATATGTATACGGAGAAGACCAGGGGATCCCAATAAATAAAGCTGAGACGGATATTAATAACTAGATGTCTAATTTATTGAAATAGGGGAAAAACACATGCATTGCGCATACACTCACACAAACATTCAGGACTCAGGAAAATCAGGGTTGGAAAATAGGAACAGATTTCAGGCGTTACTAAGGGTGATGCTTACCAGAATGTAGATTCCCTCCGGGGAGCGAATGGAATGGTGGACAGTGAGACAAGTCTGCTCCGCAACCTGGGTTTGAGCAGAAATGCCGGCTACCAGAACAGAGGTCTGACTGACGTGGAGTAAGTAGACCTTGCAAGTGGCGCGCTGAGCAGCAAAAGTGGGGACTTTTTATAGGCCAAATCTGGCCTGAGGGCAGAGAGTTTTGGTGATTGGAACAAAGGCGTTTAATTGCTTTCTTTCACCTGGATGTCTGGATCTGATAATATCTAAGACTTAAGTTGTTTGGACAACAGACTCGAGGAGGGGTGATAGCTTCAGGGAAGGCAAATATTTTACTCTTCCTGGCTTAAGATAATCCCTTCATGCGACTTCCCAGACCTTCTAAAATGTTAATGTGAGAACTCCCTTAGGGGAGGTGTACATGTCTTATCGCCTTGCCAGTAATGGAGGACAGGCTTGGAGTCTGGCCAGGGGTCATCCAAGGGTTATCATTGATTCCAAAATTTATATGAAACCAGCATGGGTAACACCTGGCCTGTCAACAGTATATGTGAAAGGGATCTAGGAGTACTAGTAGACCACAAATTGAACATGAGTCAACAGTGTGATGTGGCAGTTAAAAAAAGTCAATGCAAATCTAGGCTGCATCAATAGAAGTATAGTGTCTAGATTAAATAGTAGTACCACTCTATTCTGTTTTGGCCAGGCCTCACCTGGAATACTGCATCCAGTTCTGGACACCAGAATTCAAAAAGGATGTTGACAAGCAATGAATGAAAACTAAAGGAAAAGAGATTCCACCCCAACATTAGGAAAAACTTCCTATCCATAAGAGCTGTTTGACAATAGAAAACACTTCCTTGGTGTATGGCGGAGACTCCTTCTTTGGAGGCATATAAACAGAGGCTGGATGGTCATCAGTCAGGAGTACTTTGATTGTGTGTTTCTGCATGGCAGAGGATTGGACTGAACTCTTCCAACTCTATGATTCTAACCTATGGAATCCTGGGATTTCCAGTTCAGGATCAGATATTTAGAATTCTCAGATAGAGAGCTGTAGTGCTTTACCAAACTACAAAACCCAGGATTCCGACATAGTTGTGTCATGTCAGTTAGAGCAGAATGATAGTGATATTAGCATGCAGTCTGGAAGGGCCCCAACTGGTACACCTATAGTCTGATTAAATCTGGCAATATGGCAACTTTTACCCAGTGATCTAGCTTTTTTCCCAAGCTATTCAACAAAACCCTTTCTCTAGCTTTTAAAAGTGAATAATTTTAATATCAGTTAAAATTATATTACCAGAAAAGCAAAGCTAGTGAAAACAGTAATTCCCTATTTTCAGTTTCTAATCAATTATGTGAGTTAATATAGTACAATTATTCCACTTAAATGTAACATATAAAAGAATTCTGAGAATTATGAAAAAGGCTTTGAGCATTCTGTATCCTTGCCAGTATTATTTTATACTAGATAATATAAAGTGTAGGATGTAAAACTTTCAACTTTTAAGAATTTCATAGACGTGTCATCTGTCACCATCTTCCCGTACCTAGCTACACCATTCAATCAAGAAGGGGGGGGGGGATTTTTTGATCCAAGAAAAATAAGAATCATTTTTTTCCAGGAAAAAGCTAGGGAAGGAATTGTATATATTAAAAGCACATGCTTAATTTTGATGCTTCTGCCACAAAAAGGCTGAGGAAAACATCAAAGTTTAAGAAAGATGACAAAAATATAATAAACACTTACTAAGGGACCACACTTCTGCAAATAGTTCATGGCCGCAGAGTGCTAGGTATCTTTTGAAAAGATAAAAATGGAAAGGGAACAGAATGAGATACTGAAGAAGGCAGCAGTGTCACGGTATAAAATTTTATTACAGCACTCATTTTTTTTCTTGGTTTTTTTTTTTTTTTGCTAAAGTAATTATAACTTGAATACACTTAACACCAAGCTCTGAAGCAATTTCCTGTTTTTTGAAATTAAAAAAAATTGCATCATGGATTGCTAAGAATTTATGCCACCTCTAAGAAGTACTATGTGAAGCATTACCTGCTAGAAGAAATAGCCAATACAATGCCATCTTATCCACTGTGCTCAGTACATTTTGCTCTTGTTAATACTCTAGATATAAATCTGTACTGACAATTGGTCTGCTTACTTAGCTTGTACAATTTCACTGTACTCAGGTACCTATTATGCGTAATTTCCTCAGTTACCAGACCCAGTTCTTTCTGTCTTTCATGAAGTTTTCTCATTCAGCTTTGTTTAGACTACTTCCTCCTATCCTCCTTCAAGGGACAGAGGTTCCATTATTGCCTGTTCTTCCTTATACACTGGTGGCTCGGATTACGAAATTAATTCGTTCCGCCATTCCTTTCGTAACCCGAAAATTTCGTAACCCGAAAAGGCTTTCCGTTAGCACTGGAAAGCCTATAGCTGCACTTTGCAGCATTTGAATTTCGCGCCGAAATGAATTTCGTAACCCGAAAAATATTTCGTAACCCGAAACAGTTTTTGCCAATCCAACTTTTTCGTATCCCGGAAATTTCGTAACCCGATCATTTCGTATCCCGAGGCACCAGTGTAGTCTAGTCACTCTTGGAGGAGTGATTGGCTGACAGCAAAACAGCTCAGATGTCTCGTTTCCTGCAAAGAAGTTCCCCTTAACTTCCAGCATACTCTTTGCTTAACTTGATATTCCCTAAAGACAATAAGTATCAACAAGGCAAAGTATTTGTGCAGGGTTTGCACAACAGACAAAACCTATGTTACAAAAATCCCTTGATAAATTTTTATCTGCCTTTGAAAGTATCCTATCAGTGTCATACTCTGAAAAAATTGCTGATGATTCCAGAAAACATTTTAAACATTTCTGCTTAGCCAGATAAGGAGTTCGTATATTTCTAGATCAAACATAGCAGTTCTAAAACATCCTGCTTATGAAAAAAAAAACATTTTTAATCAACTTAAAGCTTAAATACATCTTTGCTAAAATTCATTTTTACAGTGAATATTCAGAAATACTCCACTGGCAGAACAACATCCCTGATGGAGGCTGTTAGTGGGAGCAGGCTGCTTTCCATATCTGGCAATTTTGCCATTCAGGTGGGAAAAAGGGTCATCTCCCTCCTCCCACCTGGCCAGTAGATCTGCTAGACCGAGAAAGGCTGCAGAGTAGTAGGAACAGCTCATTCCCCACCTGCAGTCACTTGCTGTTGAAGAGAGGAAAGGAATGTTAAAAACTAATCCACACCAGGCATCATATGTAGTAGGTACACAAGTAAAGCTCAGTACATTGCAGCTTGTGTGCAGCCTTCTTCATGGCCTATTTAGAATTACAATTAAGGAATTTCTGAACAAGGAACTCTCAAACCATTTATGGACAAATGCTTCTTTAATATTTTACCAAACCTAGAACAGAGACTCATTGCTTCCTCAGCTAAGCAATATGGTACCTGTGCAGCAAATGTAAGAGTTAAAGAAATGTCTCCATCAATAGCACCATGCAAAAACTCATTCATTCAATGAAGTAGACTGGTAGGAATGGACATTCTGATTCCATTACTTTTGTTTTAACCTGCTGCACAAAATTCATTTGGTGTAGCTTTCATTTCATTCACCATTGTGTGAATGTTTGCGAACATGAGCAGAGGAGACACAGCCCTTGATCCCCACCTATCAGCAAAACTAGAGCCTAAACAGATTGGCAGGATACCACAGGAGCATGACTACCTTCTCGGCATAATTATGGAGAGAGGTTATGATGATGATCTCTGGCAAATATCAGTTACATCACTGTATCAATGTCCCACCTAAGCTTATTTCATATTATCTCATTCACTTTACCCTGAGTCTGATGTTTTGCCCCCCATAAAAATCCAATAAAATCAAAGATATATAATAATAATAATAATAATAATAATAATAATTTGTTTTATTTATATACCGCTATTCCAAAGATCATAGCGGTGAACAGCAAGTAAGCTAATTAGCAAGTAAGCTAATAGCATAACTGCTGCTCTGCAGCATAATAAGAGAACTTCTTAAGATACAAGAATGGTACCAAACTCACATTTAAAAAAAACCTGAAAGCTAAATAAAACGGAAAGGAAGATGTTTCATATGATCACATATGAAAGCTTAAAACAAGTTTATGCCTGTTAAAATTTATAAGCATTTTCTAATAGCCTGTTAGAATGAAACACTAAAAGAAAAATCAAAGTGTTGGCAAAGAGGAGATTTGCCTCTTTTACTTAGAGAAAATATGTGTTTTTACTAATAATTTTAGATATCTCTATAGATTCCAGTAAGATCTTAGTTCAGTCCTGTGCATCTAAAGGTACAGCTAGGAAAAACACCTGTCTAAAATAGCGATGGAAAGAATATTTTAAAAATATTTTTTAAATGGTCAAAATATGTTTCTTCAGTGTCAGAAAACTTTAACAGTAATGCTGGACTGATGAGAATCTTTGATGTTCAGGATGTATTCTGCACAAAATTTGCATGTGTGTTTTTTAATAAGAAAACAATTTTTTGTGTGCATATAATACTGTTTCCTGATAAGAAAATACTGTTTTCTTTTTCTAACTGCAAAAAAAGTGAGAATTTTCTGCAAGAGTATTTCTTATATCGTATTTATATCCCACCTTTCTTCCATGTGGGAGTCAAAGCGACTTACAATATAAATTAAGGCAAAATAGCCAAAGCAATATATGGAACACACTTTAAAAAGGCATTTAAATCACTAGTTCATTTAAAACATAAACTGGCATCCTGTTCAGCTGTTACATGATAGTAAATTGGATTTAGGATATCCTAACTGCTGGGGATTCATGTTTATGTTCACGAATGACTGAATATGACCACAAAAACCTACCTTTGCAACCTGACAGCACCCCAACTGAAGTTTTTCTGAGGTGCAAAAGATCATATTACTGGAAACACACTGGATGTGTGGGACAAGACCCCAAACAATTTCTCTAGATGCCTGTTTTCAAGGCAACCCATTGTCATCGCTAGCCAAGAGGAGGAGGAGGAGGAGGAGGAGGAGGAGGACTTGGCTCCTCAGGTGTAGGAGAGACCTGAGGCTGTGTCAGGCCCCAGTTCTGCCCTGCCAGGTCCCAGCTCTGCTCTCCCAGCCCCAGTGGTTGTGGCTCAGCCAGATCTTAGCTCTGTGGGGTCTCCTCCAGAGGACCCTGAGGCTCAGCAGCCTAGTCTTGCCCCAATGGAAGTGCCAGACTTGGGAGACTTAGAACAGCAAAACATGGAGATTCCTCCTTTTAGCCACAGGAGAGCAGAAAAGGTATGCCTGTGGCATTCTAGGAGGCTTGCAGAGAAGCATTCTGTAGATAAAAAACAGCTGTGATAAGGGAGTCGTTCTGTGATTTAAGGCAGCTGGAAAACACTGACCCTTTATCAGAGTTTATTACAACTTCAATGTACTGAATGCTGTTGGCTCTTGCTCCTCTGTTCCTGGACCCTTGGCGTCCTAGATCTGTGACTATCCTTGAACCTATGACCTCGGTATGGAATAGACCCAGGATTAAGCTCTGCATGTCCCCTCCAATAAGGGGAGAGGAGGTATCTCCCTTTCTTGTCCCTCCCCCCATCTCTTGGCAGCTGGCAGCTCCAGGGAGAAACTGCAGACATTGCCACCACTGCCATGAGACACCTGACTGTGGACAGTTTCTCACAGGGATTGTCTGTTATTCCCTTGGTGGGAACAGCAGGGCTGGTGAGTACATGTGAGCAACATAACATGGAGAGATGCAGAGAGATCCGGTTACGATAGAGAAATAGTGTGAACAATCCAGAATACATAAGTGAGATTATTTGCATTGTTGTGAAAGGGGGCATCATCAGTTGTAACTATGATGACAGAACTCCATTATCGTAGTTATGATGATGGTACACAATCTCAACCGTTGCTTTTAAGACATGAATTTAACATAATGAAAAACATGTAAAACACATATTACATAAGTAGCACACCCATTCCACATCTTTCTATCTTAACTTGTTAGAGGTTCTAGACCTGTTTAAATAGGAAAGTGTTTGCCTACAAGCAAAAAGAGAACAGAGAGAGGGCCAGCCAACACTCATGTAGGACAGAATTCCAAAGCCTAGGAGAAGCCATCAATTAGCCTCTCTCCTGTATCCAAGTAAAACACAAGTAGGCTGACATGGGGAGATGGGGGTTTTCCGATAGTCTGAATCTAAGCATCAAGGTCCTAAACTATGGCATTTTGTGCACAGAATATATTTTCCTACTGAAATATTATTTTCTGTACAGAAAAATATTTCATCTGCAGAAAATGCTATTTTCTGGACAAAAATAAGATGTGAATTTTTCACCGAATGTCTTGAACTAGAATAGTCTTTGAAAACTGCAGCTTTCCAGATTTTCTTGCAGCAGGAGGAAAACTACTGGAATTATTTGTTACTTTCTTCTGGGACAAAATTAATGAAGAATTGCATCCCTATTCTGAAGTCCTAGAAAACCACTACTAGTCATTGTCAACAAGGATGGGCTAGATAAAGGCAATTTGGTGGTCTAACTCCAGTATAAGGCAGCTTCTCATGTTTATACAGTCGGCCCTTCTTATACACAGATTTTTTTATACACGGATTCAGGCATACACAGTTTGAAAATGTTCCAAAAAAGTATAAATTTCAAATATCAAACCTTGATTTTCCATTTTTTATAAGGGACACAATTTTGCTATGTCATTATATTGAATGAGACTTGAGCATACACGGATTTTGTTATACATGGGGGATCTAGGAACCAAACCCCAGCGTATAACAAGGGCCCACTGTATCTTTTATGCTAACTAGAAATAGATGAAAGGAGGGAAGGGAGAGGGACCAGTTAGTTTTAAAGGTGCTGCTATATTCCTTCTAAGACTAACTGGTTTTTATTTTAGTGTGAGCATTCATGGATATAAACCCAATTCTTCAGATGCAATACAAAGTAATATCCAGGCCAAAGCATATTTATGCAGTTTTGTGAGTGGAACAGAATGTAATAGGATCCAGAAAGATGCAAATCATGCCCCTTGCCCTAATTTTCAAAGAGTCGCATGAGGTGATACAAGCCTTTTAGATATTTATGGCAGTCAATTAGTGTTGATGTGTGAAAGTATTTTATTATTATTATTATTAAGTAATAAATCTGCTGATCATAAATCAGTTTCCTTGGATTCAAAACCTTCTCTGAAAAGATTCCTTTTGTGACACGTGCAGTAGTGAGTACTCTTGTATTAATACATGTAGTGTGCCATGAAGCCATTGTTTGTGGTCCAAAACACATTACAGAAATAATCGAGCTTGAGAGTGCTTTAACTGCCCTGTCTCAAGGCTAGGAAATTATTGGAATAGTAATTTTTGAGACATTTAGCCTTCTGTGTCAGAGAGCTCTAGTGCAACAATAAACTGCACTTCCCAGGATTCCCTAGCACAGAGCCAGGGCAGTTAAAACAGTCTCAAACTGGATTATTTCTGCAGTGTGTTTTGGACCTGTGGGTATAATTTAATTCAGTTGTTTCTCTTTTAGTTTTCCTTTATGATTTCCTTGTTCAAGAACTGTGACCTTTAAATCCTGTAGTGTATGTCAAGGGAGATTGAAATAGATAGTCACAGAATGTTTTTAGTCAACTTGCATATTAGAACATGATGGGGAAAAAGCATCAGGAAGTTTCTGAAATTTACAGCACATTCCTTTAGGGAAATATCCCTAGCAGTTGTTTTCAGCAACAAGCTATGGACCTCTGGGACCCGACTGTCATCTCTGTTGTTGCCACTTATAATTACTTCTAAAGATTCATGTCTTATAATGATCCCAGACACTCTTGTTATCCCCTGTTATCTCTTCTTGGCGACTGATCAGCAACATCTGTCACCAACATCTACACAAGTTAAGAGAGCAATTCTGCTTTGGGATGACATAGACAACAGACGTTGACACTGATTTACAATACACTGTGCATCCAAACTAAGAGTAAAAGGGAGGAAAAATGAATAGGGAGGTGGATGTCACAGAGCATCTGCAAGCTGATATTTTAGTAGTGAATTTGAAAACAGATGGGTTTTTATAGGTGAGGCACAAACCAAGGGAGTTATACAATTAATAAGCTTGCTGTGTTTGGCCAAAACTATCAATGAGTCAGGTCCTTCCTCACTGTGGCTCAGTGGGTGTCTTCTTCTTTATGAAGAATACAGCTATAAAGCAAATCACTATTACAATATAACCTAGTGTGGTTATTCATTACATTTCTAGTTGAGAAAAAACTACATCCTTAGATGAGAATCCTCTCATTTGCTAGAATCATCGGGTAGGAATGGGGGGAGAAAACGTCAGTAGCACTTTCTTTCACATTGCTTTTTTTAACCCCACATTACTTCAGGTCCATTTCCTCTCAAATATGGAGCTTGTGAACATTGGTAAACTATTCAAAAATGAACTGAAGCAAAATTATTCCCCATTTGCATTAGCTAAATTCAATAAATTTAGCTATTCCCAATATCATATACCATCGTATACTACCTGCAACCCTTTCTTGAGAGGAGGGAACTTGATTTAGTTGTCCACGCTCCAACAGACAATACAGTCTATGTTGGACTACCTTTAATGAAAATTTTGAAATTTCAACTAGTAGAAAATACAGCTGTTTGAATACCAGTAGGTGTAAAGTTGTTATGTCATGTCAGATTTGTATTATCTGAGTGCAGTTCTAGATCTGATTTAAAGTTCTGGCCTCAGCCTTTAACAAGTTGAATAGCACAGGTCCAGCAACTTGAAGGATCGTCTTCTATATCCAAACCTGTCCTTATTCTGAAAACGGCTTTGTAGGTATTTGGAGCAGAACGGTCAGTGAAGATGAGGGCTAGGACTTTTTCTGCAACTGACTCCTTATTTGTGACACTGTTGCAACAGATGTCCACTAGGGTCTATTGTTACAAATATTCAAGAATGCTTTAAAGTCTCATCCATTTGAGTTGTGAAAGTCAAGAAACCCTATTAGGAAGAATAACATACAAGCAAGATACTTGCACAATTATTTCCCAGTATTCTAATTTCTTGAAGTGTGTAAGCATTATTCTTTGAAAAAAATACATGGGTTTCTATATACCAAACAATTCTGCAGAGAAAACTGTTTTCTGCACAGAAAATATTGTTTCCTATGGAGGGAAAAAAAGAAATAAAGAGTTTTTCTCCACAGAATAATTCCCAGACTATGCTTCAGAACATTCAAACATGGCAAGAATCGTATGTGAATTATTTTCTTTTCTACCATAGTAGTGATATTACTATTGTAATATTTGTCCTTGCATGTGGGCATTAATTAGTTGAGGATGGGATTATGCTAGGTTAGATTAGGGTTCATGTTGAATATCAGAGCCCAGTTACCACCCTAGACTACACTGGTGTTTATGACCAGACACCATTCTAACATGTCTTATTTTATTTTACTTTGGTGGAAAAATGTGCTTACTGAATCAACAAAGCTTTTCAACTGTGTAAATTTTCTGCTAATCTCTTTTGGAGAGGCTGGACTATATTTCTTGCCAAAAAGCAGTTAAACCTATTGAATGCCATGCCTATTGAAACAACTGCAATTAACAGTAAGGAGCGGTAACCACATATTTGTTTTACTATGCTTTATACTATCACCTTTATACTGTCATCTTCCAGCCTGAGAGGGAGTGATCAGGCAGGCCCAGCTCCACCTGGATAGCCTGAAGAAAAGGCCCTCTCCTCCTTAACTGTCATCTTCGGCCTGAGAGGGAGTGATCAGGAGGCCAGCTCACAGGGATAGCCTGAGAAGAGGCTCCTCCCTCCTTACTGTCATCTTCCGGCTGAGAGGGATTGTCAGGCAGGCCCAGCTCCCCAGGGCTAGCCTAAGAAAGAGGCTCCTCCCTCCTTAACTGTCATCTTCCGGCCTGAGAGGGAGTGATAGGCAGGCCCAGCTCCATCAGGGCTAGCCTGAAGAAAGAGGCTCCTCCCTCCTTAACTGTCATCTTCCGGCCTGAGAGGGAGTGATCAGGCAGGCCCAGCTCCATCAGGGCTAGCCTGAAGAAAGAGGCTCCTCCCTCCATAACTGTCATCTTCTGGCCTGAGAGGGAATGATCAGGCAGACCCATCTCCATCAGGGCTAGCCTGAAGAAAGAGGCTCCTCCCTCCTTAACTGTCATCTTCCGGCCTCCTATTCCCCTCCAGCTATGCTCTGACTGTGTGGGGGAGAAGCTTGCGTACCCTAATGAAGTTGTGAGCTATACTGGCGGTGGTATAATAGCCACCGTCAGGGCCTCCCATGCCAGACAGGTCACAACCGAAGGGTCTGACCAAGAGCGCCAAAGGGCAGGATGGGCTCTCTAGCCTTATGACAACCATCCTAGGAGAAGGAAAACTCTAATCCCAAACCCAGGCAGATGGTGCTCCTCTAACCCTGTAGGTCAACCATCTAAGAGAAGGAAACTCTAATCAAACCTATGACCCGAGGACCTCGCTGCCACCGTCCATGCTTGTCAAGGACTCAGCAGTTGAACCTCTGGTTTAAAGGGTGAGGCCAGTTCTGTGCACGCTGCGCTCCACCAGAAAAATCCATTGCACAGGCTCGAAGGATACATCCAACGCCATCAATGCTCTTGTAGAAAGCACGGATGAATCCTTCCTGAATCTTCGTTCGCAAAGTAAAGCCGAGAAGATACTATCACCACTTCCATTGGTTTTGTTAAATACATGTTAGCCAAAATGCTAGTTCATTTTAATGATAGTGGCTAAATGTAAGAAAACAAACAGAAGAGACTAATAGGTTGAATATCTGGAAGAGAATCAGGCTGCAAGAATCCTGACAATTCCAAAAGGGTATTTCCTTTGTGAAGGATATGGAGACAGCTCTTATATCTCCAGTGCATAAAAGTTTGAATTATATTTTATTGAAATGGCCTTAACTAACTTGCAGCTCCCACTGGGATGCATGTTGCCAGATGTTTGAAAGAAATTAGGATATTTATACCAATCCCTGAAAGTGAATGGAAACTTCCAGTGTTGCTAGGCACAGCTGGTGAGGAGAAGGCTACAGATCAATCAGATCTTTGAAATCCTTTAAAGGAGCCCTTACTGAGTTGCAACCTTTCATCTCCCCTAAATGACAGATCTGTATCAGAAATAACAGTTCACTTCCATGAGCTTGTCTTCTCTGCTTATACCTGCTGGTTTCTGGTGCAAATCAACAGACTTCAAAAGAATTTACTCCTGATTTGTACCAATGAAAGAAGGGGAAAGAATCAAGTTGTTTTTGAGATTGTTATGTAATGGCCAGTTCTGGGTATGTTAGAACGAACCCCAGGACTATAAACTTATTTTTCTTTTCCCTCAATGAGAGAAATTTATCCTTCCTCTTTGTCTTCCTTTCCCCATCCTATAGTGTGCCTGTACTGTTATTATCTTCTCCTCTTGCACAGAAAGAGAAGAAATTCAATTCTGACATGGGACACGTTCACAGTTGTCTCTAGGGGGACCTCATAAAGATTAGAATTGCTACTGCACTCTCTCCTTCCATGATGAGTTTGTGATTAACAGGGAAATTTCAGGACGCAAAATTAGGGAGGAACCAGAAGTTGGAAAAGTTACTTTTCTGGAAAACAACATTCAAAATGGCCATGCTGGCTGGAAGATTCTTGGAGTTTTTTCCCCAAAATGAATGAATGAATGAATAACTTGTACACATTCTATACATTTGAAGTTGGACTGGAGAATCTTAGATGTCTTTAGTAGACCAGAATGTACATTTCAGCACTAAGACAGTGTTTCTTTTCAGATGCACTGTAGATGGAGTACCTGGTTTTGAAGCTGCTTTGAGAAAGCAGCAGGGAAATAATGGTTTTGAAAATAAAAGATTAAATAAAAAGAGTTTAAAAATGGAGAAAGAAACAAAGAATGAGAATCTTTTGACTGTTAACTTTCTTTGACTGCTAAATCATAAATATATATTCTCCCATGCCTGAATGAGCCCCAAAAGATCTGCAGATAATCTCCAGAATGTTTTGTTTTACCTTCAAATGTTTGAAAAGAATTCCCTGGAAAGATTCAGCCAACCCTAGCCAATCCACTAAATATACCTATGATTACAGGCATTTGTGAACTGGGGGTGGGTGGGTATAGAAACCTGCTGAGCATAACTGATGCAGTTTTTGTTTTGTTAAATGCAAATAGTTACTATGAATTTGAATTTAGGGCAGAACCTGAAAAAAAAGCTACCTCTCAGACCTTGGAGAAGTTACTTTTTGGACAACAACTCTCAGAATCTCCAAGCCAGCAATTTATGGTCCAAAAATAAATTTCCCAAGTTATAGTGTTCAGACTTCTGGGCTTTCATCTGCACTGGAACCTTTCACTGTGCAGTCAAACACCAAGTGGCATCTTGTATCAATAGCTCTCATTAGAAAGGTAGAGCCGAATTCATAATATTGAGAGAATATGTACAGTTGGCTAGTTAATTCATAATAATGAGAGAATATGTACAGTTGGCTAGTTAATTCATGTATATTTCTATCTTTCTTACATTGTGGAAATGTCTTGCTTGAATGGCTTCAGAGAATCAAGAGGGTTAAGTTTTGTGGGTGGTGTGGGAGAAATAATATGTAGATCCTTCTTGAAACGATAAGTAAAACTTTTCATTTATTCAAACAAGCTTTAAATATTTGAACTTATATGTTTTTGGGGTAAATCTGGTTTTAGTTTCTTAGACTGTAAGAATCCCAAGGATTAGTATAACAGACATGATTCTCAGTCTCTGGTGTTTTGTCACACCTTGTGCAAAACAAGGACAGATAGCAGCAGGGCCTGATGAGAAACATGGGAGCCATGCACTTAGCCATATAACTTAGTCATGCTTCTTTTGACTAGACATTAATTGGTAATTCTTAACTATTAAAGTGGAAGGTGGCAAATATTCCAATATTCCAATGTATACCAGCAAAGTTAAAGACATTTGCCAAGGCAGGTTAACGTATCTTTTTTCAGAAGTTAATATTCTCCTCCATCTCACCCCTATAAATCATATGCCCCTTTCTGATATCAATGAAGACAGAGTTCACTGGAAATTTCAGGTGAGTGAGTTGATGCGACAGCCAGGAGTGCCTGTTATCAGCTTTGGCTGATACGCCAGTTGCGCCCCTACCTGGAGCAGTGGGACCAAAAACGGTCATACATGCTCTAGTAACCTCTCATCTTGACTTCTGCAATGTGCTCTACATGGAGCAACCTTTGTGCCACGTCTGGAAGCTTCAATTGATACAAAACATGGCAGCCAGACTGGTTGCCAGAAAATCCAAGTTCGACTATATTACACCTATTTTAAAATCACTACATTGGCTGCCTATTAGCTTCCGGTCACAGTACAAGGTGTTGGTTATCACCTATGAAGCCCTACATGGCCTGGGTCCAGTCTCCCATACAATCCTTCCCGTACACTCCGATCCTCTGGGAAAAACCTTTTACAATCTAGAAAAACCAGACTGCCAGTGACCTCCCAGAGGTCCTTCTCTGCCACTGCTCCAAAAACCTGGAATGACCTGCCGGAAGAGATTCGCCAATTATCCTCACTCGAGGCTTTTGAAAAGGCGACAGAAACCTTTCTCTTCCAGCAGGCCTTCCCTGATTGATAATGTCCAGAACCAATTGAATCCCTCTCCTTTTATTATTTTCCTTTTATTATTTTTCTTATTAGCTGTTTGTTTGTATTTTGTTTTTAATTTTGATGTATTGTTATGTGCTTTTTAACCATGTTTCACTGTTCAGTTTTATAGTTGGGAGGGAGGGTTGGGCTGGGGTCTTGTGGGGCTTGTTGTTTTTATTATTGTGTATTGTTTGAACTCTGTTGTTACCCGCCTCGATCCTCAAAGTGGAAGAGGTGGGATATAAATAAATATTTATTATTATTATTATTATTATTATTATTATTATTATTATTATTATTATT